>NC_044033.1:247116530-247416530 GCF_901765095.1 Microcaecilia unicolor
CACACATCAGATGCCTTTTACCGCCCAGTAGCGCCGTGGACCAGAAAATAAAAATTATTTTCTGGTGCACATAGGGGAAATGCATCAAAAATGAAATTACTGTCCAGGCCATGCAGTAGCTGGACAGTAACTCGGATTTGACGTGCATTGGGCACGCGTAGGCGCTTATGCAGCTTAATAAATCGGCTCCACAGTGCCTAATAGAGAATTAGAGGGAAAGATGGAAATTCTATTTGGATCCTATTTTACAAAAAGAAGTAGGAACAGTCCTTCCTTTGCAGAATACTGGGATAAACAGGAATATACTCGCATATGTGTTTACGCAAAGAGCACATAACATCAGCCATAGAACTGGTGTAAATGCTCACACCTAGATTTGGGAACATACATTATTATTTCAGTTATGTAGTAACTCCTGGATTCTATATATGGCACCTGAAATTCTGGTGGAAACCGAAACGTATTCTATAACAATGCGCATAACTTAATTGGTTAAGTAGCTAATCAGCGCTGTTAACTGGATGTTAACAAGCAATTAGCACTAATTGGCGTTAATTGAGATTTATTCACACAGCTCGCTAAGAGTATTCTATAATGTACATAAGTAATGCCATACTGGGAAAAGACCAAGGGTCCATCGAGCCCAGCATCTTGTCCACGACAGCGGCCAATCCAGGCCAAGGGCACCCGGCAAGCTTCCCAAACGTACAAACATTCTATACATGTTATTCCTGGGATTTTGGATTTTTCCAAGTCCGTTTAGTAGCGGTTTATGGACTTGTCCTTTAGGAAACCGTCCAACCCCTTTTTAAACTCTGCTAAGCTAACCGCCTTCACCACATTTTCCGGCAATGAATTCCAGTGTTTAATTACACGTTGGGTGAAGAAAAATTTTCTCCGATTTGTTTTAAATTTACTACACTGTAGTTTAATCGCATGCCCCCTAGTCCTAGTATTTTTGGAAAGCGTGAACAGACGCTTCACATCCACCTGTTCCACTCCATTCATTATTTTATATACCTCTATCATGTGGTGTGCCTAAGTTGCGCAGTTGAAAAGGGGGCATGGCTATGGGTGGGGCATGGGCGTTTCTAAAATCTATGCGCATTATTATAGAATACACCCAACCTGCACCTAATTTAGGCATCAGGATTTACACCAAGTAAAACATGGCCTAAATGGACGTGTCTAAATTTGGTTGCGTGGCGAGCCACTCAGCTTATTCTATATACTGCGTGGAAAGTTAAGCCTAGTCTATAAAATTTAGGTGTACTTTAGTGGGTGCAGTGCACTTCAGACAGGTGGACCCAGGCCCATACCCCACCTACCTGTTACATTTGTGGAGGAAACAGCGAGCCCTCCAAAACCCACCAGAAACCCTCTGTAACCACATATAGGTGCCCCTCTTCACCCGTAAGGGCTATGGTAGTGGTGTACAGTTGGGGATAGTGGGGTTTGGGGGGCTCAGCACACAAGGTAACGGAGCTGTGTACCTGGGAGCATTTTATGAAGTCCACTGCAGTGCCCCCTAGGGTGCCTGACTGCTGTCCTGGCATGTCAGGGGGACCAGTGTACTACAAGTGCTGGCTCCTCCCATGTGCAAATGGCTTGAATTTGGATGTTTTAGACTTGGACGTCTTTGCATTCGAAAATGGCCGAAAATCAAAGACATCCAAATCCAAGGACGTCCAAATCTAAGGACATCCAAATACAAGGACGTCCATGGTATTTTCAAAAACAAAGATGGACGTCCATCTTTTTTTCGAAAATGACCTTTTTTTCGCCTTCGAATGTGGACGTTTTACAAAGACGTCCAAATTCCAACTTAGACATTTCTTTCGAAAATGCCCCTCTATGTCTCATAGGTTGCCAGATAAAGATATTTTTTGGAATCACTCCTTCAAATGCTCAAGGGATGATTGAAGTATGGAATGCTGCTATTTCTGGAGTACTAGATAGGTTAAGGAATAAAACATCTGATAATCTTTTGTACACTGAAACTTTGTAGGATTTGAAAAGGAAATGCAGAGTGATAGAACGACAATGAAGAAAATCTAGAGAGTATAGTTTGTCACAGGCTTGGAGGAATAGTATTTGAGATTATAAAAAGGGAAAAAAGGAAGCAAAAGTTCAATTCTATGATAGATACATGATTCTGAAAATGCTTCCAAAACACTGTTCCCACATTTTCCCTTCTATTTGCAGGCTCAATGTGGCTTACATAGTACCGTTAAGGCGTTAGCCCAGTCGGTTGTTAACAAATACAAGGTTGTATAGTGATCAAATGAGGTGTGTGGAGGGTCGGAAGAGATGAAGATTGTGTCCAGTATGATCATTAGGCATGCTATGTTTTGGGTGAAGAGGTTTACGTAGGATCGTTGGGGTAGGCCTTTTTGAAGAGGTTGGTTTTTAGTGATTTCCTGAAGTTCAGGTGGTCATGGATTGTTTTCACAGCTTTTGGGAGGCCAATCCATAGTTGTGTGCTTATGTAGGAGAAGCCGGATGCGTAGGTTGTTTTGTATTTCAATCCTTTGCAATTTGGTAGTGTAGGTTTAGGTATGATCTTGCAGACCCGGCTCTGTTTCTTATTGGTAGGTCTATGAGGTCTATTCTTCTTTTCTTTCTCCTCAGACCCTAGCTGAACACTTCCACGATAAAATCCATAAGATTAACCTTGAATTTTCATCCAAACCCCCCAACCTCTCTCTCCCTTAATCCACACCCCCTACTCTCCTTCCTCTCCTTCTTTTTCCTCCTTCTCAAGTTTCTACTGAGGAAACTGTCCTTCTTCTTTCCTCCTCTAAATGTACTACCTGTTCATCTGATCCCATCCCCACTCATCTACTTAGCACTATCTCTCCTACTATCACCCCTGTCATCTGTCACATCCTTAATCTCTCACTCTCCACTGCAACTGTTCCTATGGCCTTCAAACACGCTGTTGTCACTCCACTCCTTAAAAAACCCTCACTTGACCCTACCTGTCCCTCCAACTATTGCCCCATCTCCCTTCTTCCTTTCCTCTCCAAATTACTTGAACGCGCTGTTCACCGCCGCTGTCTTGATTTCCTTTCTTCTCAACCTATTCTTGACCCACTCCAATCTGGTTTCCGCCCTCTTCACTCTACTGAAACTGCACTTACCAAAGTCTCTAATGACCTGTTGCTGGCTAAATCCAGAGGTCTCTATTCTATCCTTATCCTTCTTGACCTATCTGCTGCTTTTGACACTGTTGACCACACCATACTCCTAGATACACTATCCTCGATTGGATTCCAGGGCCCCGTTCTTTCCTGGTTCTCCTCTTATCACTCACTTCGCACTTTCAGTGTTCACTCTGGTGGTTCCTCTTCAACTTCCATCCTGCTTTCAGTTGGTGTCCCCCAGGGTTCTGTCCTTGGACCCCTCCTTTTCTCCATCTATACCTCTTCCCTTGGCACCCTGATTTCATCTCATGGCTTTCAGTACCATCTTTATGCAGATGACTCTCAGATCTACATCTCCACCCTTGAAATCTCAACCGTAATCCAGGACAAAATTTCATCCTGCTTGTCTGACATTGCTGCTTGGATGTCTCAACGCCATCTGAAGCTAAACATGACTAAAACTGAACTTCTCATTTTCCCCCCTAAACCCACCTCCCCTCTTCCCCCTTTCTCTATCTCTGTTAATGGCTCTCACATCCTCCCTGTCTCCTCGGCTCATAACCTTGGAGTCATCTTTGATTCCTCTCTCTTCTTCTCTGCACATATTCAACAAATCGCTAAAACCTGTTGTTTCTTTATCTACAATATTAGCAAAATTTGCCCCTTCCTTTCTGAATACGCTACCAGAACCCTTATCCAAACCCTTGTCACCTCTCGCTTGGATTATTGCAATTTACTTCTCACTGGTCTTCCTCTCAGCCATCTCTCTCCTCTCCAGTCTGTCCAAAATTCGGCAGCACAACTTATTTTCCACCAAAATCGTTATACCCACACTAGCCCACTCCTCAAGTCACTTCACTGCAGGGCTTTTTTTGAGGGGGTACTTGGGGGTACTGAGTACCGGCACCTTTTCCACTGTCTCGTATTTTAATGAAAGAGCTCAGGTTCTACATACAAATTCTGCCTTGTCATAGATTCTATGACTGGTTGAGGGGTCCTGGCTATTGTAGGGTGGGTCCCCCAATGATCACTCCACCCCTGAAGAGTGGCCTGGCATTTGAATACCGGCACCTTTTTTGCTAGACAAAATGCACTGCTTCACTGGCTCCCTGTCCACCTCCGCATACAATTCAAACTTCTCCTACTGACCTTTAAATGCATCCATTCTGCAGCCCCCCATTACCTCTCCACTCTCATCTCTCCCTACATTCCTCCCCGTGAACTGCACTCACTGGACAAATCTCTCTTGTCGTCCCCTTTCTCCTCTACTGCTAACTCCAGACTTCGCTCCTTTTCCCTCGCTGCACCTTATGCCTGGAATAGACTTCCTGAGCCTGTACGTCTAGCTCCATCTCTACCTGTTTTCAAATCTATGCTAAAAACCCACCTTTTCACCACTGCTTTTGACTCCTAGCCACTACTCAATTTGCCCTCCCCTTGTTCCTTCTCACCCAGTACGTCCCTTGTCCTTAATTGTCTTGTCTGTCTGTATTATTTTTAGATTGTAAGCTCTTCTGAGCAGGGACTGTCTCTCTATGTTGGATGTTCAGCGCTGCGTGCGTCTGGTAGCGCTATACAAATGTTAATAATAATAATAATAATAATAATAATAATAATAATATCCTGGGACTATGCCATATATGATTTTGTGGACTAGAGTGCAGATTTTTGAAGCTGATCCGTTTTTGATTGGGAGCCAATTGAATTAACTAGTACTGATAGAACTAGAAATATTTCTAAAACATCTTGACTTTCTGCAGATCAACTTGCTCAATTTTTCAATCTAAGTTAAACCACATTAGATAGTTATTTGTATTAAGTAATACTGATACTAATTTAGCTTGTTTGAATGACAGGTTAACCAGATAGTTGATACAGCAGCAGATAGATTATGGAATGAATTTTCCCCTGTTTCTTCTACTATGATAGGAAAATTTTTGGAAAGGGTGGCCAAGTAAGGAAGTCCTTGAGATAATTGTCCATCTCTTTATTTAAAGGTAATTCCTTCTCAAATCTTAATATGGCTTACTACATTTCTAAACAATGTGTTGCTGGAGGGCGTTTACCCTAATGAAATTGCTTCAATTGCTCTTACTTCCATTTCTAAAAATATAGAAGGCAACCTCACTCAAGTCGAAAATTGTAGACCAGTTGGTGACTATTCCTTGGATAGTAAAACTCCTTGAGTTTGTGGTGAACTATCAATTTTCACTTTTTTTGTAGAAGAATCTATGTACTTACATTCTTCACAGCACGGGTTTCACCCAATGCATAGCATAGAGACAATGCTTTTAGTGCTTGCAACAGAAATAAAACAATATATAACTCTGGGCAAAGAAACTGTTCTATTGCAATTTGATATTTCCGCAGCGTTTGATGCTGTGGATTGTGATTTGCTGCTTTTTAGATTGAGTGAAATGGTTATTGGGGGATCAGTTCTTAAATGGTTCTCGTCCTTCTTGGGAAATAGACACTATAGTGTTTTGAAAAATGGTGCTCCATTGCTGCCTGGGTGTCTCACCAC
Source organism: Microcaecilia unicolor (assembly GCF_901765095.1). NCBI lineage: Eukaryota > Metazoa > Chordata > Amphibia > Gymnophiona > Siphonopidae > Microcaecilia > Microcaecilia unicolor. Next base: position 247,122,201 of record NC_044033.1, read on the forward strand.
CATCTGAAACTAAACATGACCAACACTGAGCTTCTTATCTTTTCCCCTAAACCAACCTCTCCTTTCCCCCATTCTCTGTCTCTGTGGATAACAATCTCCTTCTCCCTGTCTCATCAACTCATAACCTTGGGGTCATCTTCGACTCCTTCTCTGCACATATTCAGCAGACTGCTAAAACCTGTCGTTTCTTTCTGTATACTATCACCTAAATTTGTCCTTTCCTTTCTGAGCACATTACCAGAAACCTTATCCACACTCTTATCACCTCTTACTTAGACTATTGCAACTTGCTTCTCACAGGTCTCCCACTAAGCCATCTCTCTCCCATTCAATCTGTTCAAAATTCTGCTGCACAACTTATATTCTGCCAGTGTCACTATGCTCATATTAGCCCTCTCCTCAAGTCACTTCATTGGCTCCCTATCCGTTTCCGCATACAGTTCAAACTCCTCTTATTGACTTACAAGTGCATTCACTTGCAGCTCCTCAGTACCTCTCCACTCCACCTACACTCCTCCCTGGGAACTCCATTCACTAGGTAAATCTCTCTTATCTGCACCCTTCTCCGCCACTGCTAACTCTAGACTCTGTTCCTTTTATCTTGCTGCAACTTATGCCTGGAATAGACTTCCTGAGCTGGTACATCAAGCTCCATCTTTGGCTGTCTTCAAATCTAGGCTAAAAGTCCACCTTTTTGATGCTGCTTTTAACTCCTAACCCTTACTCGCTTTTTCAGTACCCATGTTTTATCATTCCCACCTTAGAAATTTCCTTATCCCTTATTTGTCCTGTTTGTCTGTCCTAATTAGATTGTAAGCTCTGTCGAGCAGGGACTATCTCTTCATGTCCAGTATACAGCGCTGCATACAACTAGTAGCACTATAGAAATGATAAGTAGTAGTAGTCTTTGGGATTCCGGATTCTTGCTACTCTTTGGGATTTCAGAATCTTGCTACTCTTTGTCCTTTTTCCTTATTTGTCCTGTTTGTCTGTCCTAATTAGATTGTCAGCTCTGTTGAACAGGGACTGTCTCTTTATGTCCAGTGTACAGCGCTGCGTATGTCTAGTAGCGCTATAGAAATGATAAGTAGTAGTAGTAGTAGAAAGTTGGAAATCAAATTATGGTGTCCCCCAGGGGGTCCCTCACTGTCACCAAGTTTTTGATGTTTATATGAGTCGTCTGGGAGGTTACTTACAGTCTTTAAATATATTTTCACAATCATATGCTCACCTGTTCCTATGGGTATCTTATCATTTAGCGCACCTAATCATTAGCGCACCTTAGTAAAAAGATCTCAGGTTTGCTCATTTGAATTCCATGCAAAACTTACCAAGTTTAGCCGGGCAAAGATCAGACCTTCAGCAATGCATCCTTTCTATCAAATGATGGCGTCCCTTATAAATTGGAAATGCATGGGTTTCCAAGTTTCCAAACAAAATCATAAAAGAGGGAAAAGTTACAATTTTTCAGCAAAGATTCAGTCCTAGTTAAAGTAGTTTCAAAATGTTCCTTTGCACGGCAAGAAGTACATGTCTTCCATGATAACATCGAGAGGATGGAGAGCTTCACCACAGCACTACAACGTCAGTGAACCATTCAGTCGAGGTCTCTGCTTCTCATACCTGCTGTGAATCTACAACTAAGGGCATTGCCCTTTTCTTCTGGCATTGGATTCATCTCTGAATTTTGCACAGCTTAAATGTTGCTGGTACGTTACTCAGGGATTACGATCCCAGAGGGCACTGATGAGACAAGTGTAGGATGTTCACAGTAGGGAAAATATATTTTCTCATTTGATGGTTTCTTAATGAAGCAGATAGTACGTGAAATGCAGTAGCCTGACAGACAAAGTCTGGCATTTTTCAGGACGATAAAATAATGAAAGCCCTGGAATGACACTGCAGGTCTTGATGAATAATACCAAAGGCTATGGAGATATACAATATGGCAAAGAGGGACTTCCTTAACAGGACTGTGGAGAAGAGACACACATGCAGTTTTGTCCTTTAGTCCTAATTAGGGTAAATTTTGGGTTGTGTGCTTAACTGAACTTCCTGGGTGTAATAGAAGCATACACAAAACCAACCCAAATTTCAAATGCAAGAGAACATTGAAGATAAAGTTTGCTATGTGGCCAGTGTCGAAAGGATTTGTCTGGAAGGACAAACCTTCTCTTTTGAAATTAACCCCTTGCTGACCGGCTATATTTTGTCTGGGAAAATTGTTACCTGAATTTTAGCTAGCCAAAAAGTGGCGGTGATGGTGGAATTCCAGGAACATGACTTTTTGATTCAATTTTTTTATTGAATAGATTTACAATTACATTAATCCAGCAATACAGTTTACAGCAATGTTTAATGATTTAGGCTATTTTAACTGAAAATGGAAAAGTTACAGGGGAAAAAAAAAGCAAACCACAAACCCTGATTATGAAGGCAAAAATGTAAGATATTTGAAAATAGTAACACTACATTCACTAATAAGGGCAAAAAGATACCTATATAAGACCAAGTGGTTGCCTGGGGCAGCAGCTTCTTCGGTTCAGCAAAGAATAACTGAAGTCAAAGCAAACCAATAAGTGTCAACAAGCACACAAACTCAAAAAGCCATTAAAACCTACCTTAACCTGCATTTTCATAGAAAGTTTGCGTGACGATCATAAGTGTTGAGTTTAATTATCAAAACCTCGGGGGCATTGTGTGTGTGGGAACCTAAAAGTTAATAGGTGAAGGATTCCCTAGGGCATCCACTAACATTGTACTGATTCTGAAGGTACATCTGCTGTACTTTTTTTGGGATCTTGCCAGGTATTTGTGACCTGGATTGGCCACTGTTGGAAACAGGATACTGGGCTTGATGGACCTTTGGCCTGTCCCAGTGTGGTAACACTTATGTATTTATGAAACCCTGCAATGTTATATCTCAGTGATTGTCCAATGTCTTTCCAGAGACCTTAATGTGGAGGTGTCCAACAGTCGCTTGCTAGTAAAAAAGGAGGTAAACTAAGAAGACGCAAAAATTATCAGGTCAACATTCAAAGCACTTTAACTGGGCAGCAGAGGCCTCTGCCTGGTTAAATTGTACTGTCCAGCTTAGAAGCAGATATTTAGCAGTACCTAACTGGACAGCACTGACGAGTATCTGCTCTGACCACTGCACGCTCTCCAGTTATTGCTGAGACCATCCAGGGGAGGAGTAGAGATGGGTCTGGAAGTTATCTGGACACTGCTGCCCGAATGGATAAGCAGACATGTTGGGGTTACTGAAAAGGTAGGTTAGGAATCGGGGTACAGCACTGACCATTGCCTGGACTTGCACAACATCCAGGCAGCGGGGAGGAAAACAGGAGAAGAACCTCTGTGGAAACACACAGGCAGCAGAGACAGCAAAGGTGATCCAGGGAATGAAGGACAGACGAGAATTCACCAAGAAAAATTTTTTTGGAGAGAGACTCATCTTGGCCAAGTTTCAGCTTTGCCTTCACCAGGGGTCACCAGATTCCTTCAAAGCAAATGCTGAGAAATTCAGTAAAAAGACACATCTACAGCAGGGTGTTTTGAAGTCACCTTCTAGTTATATCAGCCATTTTAGAAATATAGATTTCTATTTCTGTGAAGTCAATCACTGGGGAATGAAGGAGGAGACTTCTCCTAATCCCGCCAGTGGAGCACTTTTCTGAAATCTGGTATGCCTCTACCACCAAAACTACTCCACAACCCAAAAATTACTCCTGCAATTGCCCCATCAGCTTGCAAACAGCCCCTCTAAAAAATACCCCTGCAGTTGTGTCATGACTCTGCAAACTGTCCCCTTAAAAATGATCCCCCACAACTGCCCCATCAGCCCGCACAAAAACTATGCTCCCAAATGCCCCATGCCCAGCAAACTGTCCCAATCCCTAAAACAACCCCCCAGACCTGCTTCACTGCTCTACAAGCTGCCCCAACCTCAAAACTATCTGCAACTACCCCACCAATCCGCAAACTGCACCTTCAAGAAACTACCCCTACAGCTCTCCCATGTCCTCTCAAATTGTTCCAGCCCCCTCAAAACCTAACATCATGACATTCCTATGGCCCCCAAAACTGTCACAACCTCATAAATTATCCTTCCCACAACTGTCCCACCTCTCTGCAAACTGCTGCAGGCCCAAAATATCCCTTGTAACTGCTGCCATGTGCCTGTAAAATTACATCTCCATAAATTACCTTTGCTGCACGTTTATCACTACCCCGTAAACTGCCCCACTTCCAAACACTACCTCTCGCAATTGCCCTACGAATTGTCTCAACTCCATAAATTACTACTACTACTACTAAATTACCCTTCTTTCAGCTGTACCACCACCCCATAAATTACCCCACTCCCAAAACTTGCCCCATGAAATTACCCCATGCGTCTGCAAACTGTCCCAACCCCAGAAAATACCCCAACAACTGCCCCACCATCCTGCAAACTGCAGCCTCATCACCTGAAAAACAACTTCCCACATAAATTACTCACACCCATGGAAACTACCCCAACACAAATCTACCCCCTGCAAATGCCCTACCTCTGCAATCTTCCCCAGTCCTGAAATATCACCCCACAAGTTCTCATCACTCTGCAAACTCCTCCACCCCCACTTACTATTTCTTACAACTGCCCCATCACCTTGCAAACTTCCCCAACCCCAAAACTCCACAATCCACAAACTGCCCCATCAACCCAAAACTACCCCACCCCGAATAACTACAACTCTGAAACAGCTCCACCACTCCAAAAGCTCCTCCACTCCCAATGACCTATCACCAAGAAAACTGCCCCAATCACAATAATATGCTCATAACTGCCCCCCATTCTGCAAACTCCCTCATTCCAAAAATTATTCCTGCAACTGATCCATCACCTCACAAACTGCCCAACATCTGAAACTTATCCTCTGCAACTGCTTCACCATCCCACAAACTATTTCCCTCAACTGCCCCAATCTGTTAATCTACCCCTACAACAGCCCCACCACCCAATAACTGCCATGCTCCTAAACCTACACTCTGCAATAGCTCCACCACCCCAAAATCAATTTTCCTCAACTGTACTACCACCCTGCAGACTAACCCAATTTGTGAAACTACCCCTGCATCTGCCCCACTACCCCACAAAGTGCTAAGTTCCCAAAGACTACCTGCAAATTCCCCCCTCCACCATTCAACTTCCCCACCACCCCACAAACCACTCCAATCAGATAATCTAGCCCCACAACTGCCCCAAAATGAAAAACTAGCCCCCAAACTGCTCCACCATTCTGCAAACTGCCCCATCCTCAACAAGTAGCTCCAGTAACTGTGCCACCACCCTGCAAACTACCCCCCACAAATGCCCCACACTCTCCAAAATGCCCCAACTCTCAAAACTACCGGCACCAGCTACATCTCCATCCTGCAAACTGCTTCCATCTCCCCAAAACTATCTGCAACTACTTCACATAAATTGCACCACGACCACAATATTCTCCTTGCAACTGTGCCACCACCCTGAACACTGCCCTAACCCTCAAAACAACCCCTAATAACTACTCCAGCTTCCCACAAACTGCCCCACTCCCCAAACCTACCCCGACTACCCCACAAACTGCTACCAGTCCCAAAACTACCCCCCACAAATGGCCAACCATCAAAGTATGCCTCCTTCCTACTGCCCCCCACAACACAACTTAAGCCAGCTAACAGAGATATCCATTCCGCTAACCAGCTAAGTAAGCTCATAAAGTTAAGATAGCAAAGCAGCTGTCTTAACTTATGCACCAAGTTAATTATGCACCAAGTTAATTGGGCACTGGTCTGTATCTCGACTGCTGCCCAGTTAACTTCTGGGTCAGCACACATACCCGGATATTCAATGCTGGGAGCTACTCAGAACCCGGCATTAAATATCCTTGGTTAGTTCACCTGGCTTATTGCTATGGGCTGAATATTATCCTAGAACATAAGAGTAGTCATACAGGGTCAGACCAATGGTCCATCTAGCCCAGTATCCTGTTTCTGACAGTGGCCAATCCAGGTCACAAGTAACATGTAACATAGTAAATGACGGCAGATAAAGACGTGTATGGTCCATCCAGTCTGCCCAACAAGATAAACTCATTTTACATGGTATGTGATACTTTATATGTATACCCGAGTTTGATTTGTCCTTGCCTTTCTCAGGGCACAGACCGTAGAAGTCTGCCAAGTACTGTTCTTGTACTAAGTTCTGAAGCTAACATCGAAGCCCCTTAAATTTACACTCCAGCCCATCCCTTATCTATTCAGTCACGATCAGGGTGTAGATTGTAGAAGTCTGCCCAGCTCCCGTTTTGTTTCCAATTACCGGCGTCGCCACCCAATCTCGGCTAAGATTCCACGGAACCATTCCTTCTAAACAGGGTTCCTTTGTGTTTATCCCACACATGTTTGAATTCCATTACCGTTTTCATCTCCACCACCTCCCACGGGAGGGCATTCCACATATTCACCACCCTCTCCATGAAAAAATGCTTCCAGACATTAGTCCTGAGTCTGCCCCCCTTCAACCTCAATTCATGTCCTCTAGTTCTACCACCTTCCTGTCTCTGGAAAAGGTTTGTTTGCGGATAAATACCTTTCAAATATTTGAACGTCTGTATCATGTCACCCCTGTTTCTCCTTTCCTCCAAGGTATACATAATCAGATCAGGAAGTCTACAACCAGCATACAAGGAAGATGAAGGTCGTATTTCTGTGACACTAGAGATCTCATCGGCTTAGAAGAGAAGAGATTCCTGTAATAGATGAATATGAGCCCTTGCTTGTAGCAACATTTCCATCACCGCTGTTATTGACCCTAGAACCTGGAATCAGTCCCAGACACTGAGCCCGCCTTGACTGAGGAGAAGACGAATTTGTTGAACCAGATTCGACCTCTTGAGCTCCATGAGGAAGATCCTCTCTCATACTGTATCCAATAGAATACGATGGAGTTAGTCTGCTCTTCGCAAAATTGATCACCAAGTCCAATGACTGCAGATGACAGACAATCCTCATAACTTTTGAGTTCCTAAATTAAGGTGAATTTTCAGCTGAAAGCGTAGAGCAGCATTTTAGATAGGCATCCCAACTGGAATTTAGATATTTAAGTCAGGGCATCTGAAGTTCTGCTGGCATCTTAGTATAGAATCTGCTCACGTAGAGCCTGTTGTAAAATACACGAACAAGTCAAACAATGAAGTAACGTGGTCAACAGGGCACTTCCAAACACATTGAGGAGATGTGCTTGGAATGCCCTCCCCCGGGAGGTGGTGGAGATGAAAACGGTAACGGAATTCAAACATGCGTGGGATAAACATAAAGGAATTCTGTTCAGAAGGAATGGATCCTCAGGAGCTTAACCGAGATTGGATAGCAGAGCCGGTAGTGGGAGGCGGGGCTGGAGGTTGGGAGGCGGGGATAGTGCTGGGCAGACTTATACGGTCTGTGTCAGAGCCGGTGGTGGGAGGCAGGGATAGTGCTGGGCAGAGTTATACGGTCTGTGCCAGAGCCGATGGTGGGAGGCGGGACTGGAGGTTGGGAGGCAGAGATAGTGCTGGGCAGACTTATACGGTCTGTGCCAGAGCCAGTGGTGGGAGGTGGGACTGGCGGTTGGGAGGCAGGGATAGTGCTGGGCAGACTTATATGGTCTGTGCCAGAGCCTGTGGTTGGGAGGCGGGGCTGGTGGTTGGTAGGCGGGGATATTGATGGGCAGACTTATACGGTCTGTGCCCTGAACAGCACAGGTACAAATCAAAGTAGGGTACACACAAAAAGTAGCACACATGAGTTGTCTTGTTGGGCAGACTGGATGGACCATGCAGGTCTTTTTTCTGCCGTCATCTACTATGTTACTATGTTACTATGATAGTAGTTGCAGTTTATTCCATTAAATATATTGACTTGACACGGTACTGTGTTTCGGCTCAGGAATCTTTATGTAAATAAGGAGCCCGTGTGACATCAAAAGCTTCACAAAGATGCTAACAGTCTTTAAAAATACTACAAATCCTTAGCAATGCAATATATTTCCGTGATTGCCATGCAACCATTACCTTAACTACTGTCTCCTTGGTGTGTTTGGAAATGTCCTGTTGACCATGTTTCTTTATCGTTTGACTTGTTTGTGTATGTAATGGTCCTGGTTCCTCCACTCTGGTTTTTTTTTCACGTAAAATACATGAAGAAATGGATGTTTATGTGACAATGATGTACCAGCATGAACATCCATTTTAGAAAGGTAGACATCTAAAATATCAACAGGACAACACAGGAACATAAGCATCCCTGTGGAAGCATATGAATGTCTATATAATGAAATGGTAACATAGGCGTTTACATGTTGGAACATAATAGCTATGTCAGCCATCTTGGAAACATAGATGTCTATTTCTGCAAAGTTGTCACCAAACTCAGTATCTCTTGCCAGTTTCACTTTCAAGGGGGAGACCAACCACTGGGAGATAAAGGAGGAGACTTTTCCAAATCCCTCCAGTGGAGCACTGCTCAGTTGGAGAACTTTTCTGAAATTTGGAAATCCCGGGTAGCAGGTCTAACTCCCGATGTCTATCTTTTCCGATATAGACATTCATTCCTTTTCTGAAACGGGGAATGACCCCCTAATTCTCAAAAATGCGCCTCAAGATGCACGTGCAAATTAGGGCAAATTGAATAATGAGCTAAATAGCACTAATAATTGGCTTTTTAACAAGCAATTATTGGCGTTAATTGAAAATATGTACACACGTAAATTTAGGTGCATGATCCACACCTAAATTTTACGTGTGCCTCGGAAAAGGGGGTGCAGAAATGGGAGGCTCATGGGTGTTTTGGGGCGGAGTGTGGGTGTGGATTCAGGTTACATGCACAATTATAGAATATGGGGGTCTCCCCATGTAAATTTACGAGTGGCATTTGCACCATGTTTTCGTTGGTACAAATGGATGCACCTAAATTTACACGTGGTCCCTGTGCTTAAGCGCTATTCTATAAACCACGCCCAACCTTAGGCATGGATTATAGAATACCACTTAAGCGTTTTTTTTGGTGCCGATTTTTGAGATTCTATTTATTGAATCTAGCCCTGAATGTCTATTTTTTCAGCCTGGCCTAGTCCTGCCCAGAACTCACCCAGATCAAACCCCTTTGCTATGTGGTAGCTTTGTAAAATTGGAACTTAGATGCCTATTCCTGATAAACTTCAGAGCCCCTTTATAAATGTCCAAAATGCGAGTGATGCTTCTAAATTCAGTACCTTAGGTTCCTAAGGGCCCTACTTACTAAGGCGCATTAGCGTTTTTATTGCGCCTACAATAAGCATGCTTGCTAACCGAGTAGGTGCCTTGTGACAAGGCTAACATTCTGTATTCCCCCAAGAAGCAGTCAGGTCCTGAACTACAGGTCCCAGAAGCCCTTGTAAGAGGAGGAGAGGAGGGGAGGCCGGAAAATAGGGAATGGAACTCCCTTCCCACTAGGGGGAGCCCAGGCTTGAGGTGAGGTGAGCAAGGTACTCCTTTCTCCACTAGGGGGAGATGGAAGGATGAAGCTCAGTTTCCCTGGCTTCACCATCAATATATAATTCCCCCCAGCTGTGAGAAGGGAAGGGCAGATTTCCCGGAGGGTTTGGATCACCAGGGGAGAGAGGAGATGAATGAAGGGAGAGAGGCCATGGAGTATGTGGAGGAAGGAAGGAGCCTGGCCCTAGAGCAGCCTAAGGAGGAAGAGCCGGCTTCCATGGAATGGGAGTCTGCCAAGGTTGCTCTGCGTAGTCCCTGAAGGTACTGAAGAAGGCCCTGAGAGTTGGAAGGGGGAGAAACTGCCAGCCCTGCCCCACCTAGAGGTATACCAGTTGGGAGAGGAGAAGGCAGGTGGCTGGCTATTACTGACCAGGGCAGAGCCATTGGAAAATGATGTATTGTTTTGAGTTAAGGGGCGGTAGGAGAGACCTGCTGGGCCCTGTGGGACGGTGACTTACCCTTTTGAATAGGGAAGAATTAAAACCCCCATAGGGGGCCTGAACACGAGTGGAACTGAAGGTGGCGGAAGGATTCCTTTGAGCCTGGTAAATCCTGAGTGAGTAGAAAGACTGTGTTCCAAGGACTGTGTTTATTTTGGAGGAGAAGATATCCTGAGGATTGTTGTTCTATGTTTTGTTTTGTACTTTTTTTTTCTCTGAACAAGTGGGATAAGGCCTGGGGGCCTTATCCGGGTGGACACCATAACAGGATTTATGGATTTGCAAACCACCTGCTAATAAAACTTTCTTGATCCTGAGTTCCGGTGTCCACAGTGTTGTTCCAGGAATCCAGGAGCAGCGAGTCTGCGGGCTCCCTTACCCACGCGGTAGAAAAGCGCCTCTTCACAGCCTATACGCTAATGCGCCACTAGCTTAGCTTAGTAAACAGAGCCCTAAGGGTCCCTTTTACTAAGGTGTTCCAAAAAATGGCCTGCGCTGGTGTAGATGCCTGTTTTAGATGCGCGCAGGTCCATTTTTCAGCGCGCCTGGAAAAAAGATCTTCTTTTGGTGGCCGAAAATGGACATACGGAAAAAATTAAAACCAGCGCGCGTCCATTTTTGGCCTGACACCTTACCACCACACATTGAGTTAACGGTAAAGTCTCATGCACTAACCAGACGGTGAGCGTCAGCGTGTGTAAACTGCCGCTTACCACCGGGTAAGCATCACGTGGTAGAAAATAGAAAATATTTACTACTGTGTGTTTTGGACCCTTTATGTCTGATCTTCAAGGCCCTGAAAGGAAATGGCCCCAAGTATCTGAAGAATAGGATGATCCTCCACACACCGCCAAGGACACTAAGGTCCTCTCAAGGACTTTCACTAACTACACCCTCTCCAAAAGACATTACACGATGTGATACCCGCAAGCGAGCCTTTTCCGGAGTAGCCCCCACACTCTGGAATGCATTGCATGAAAGGCTCCGCTTAACACAAGACTACCTCTACTTCAGGAAGCAGGTGAAAAGCTTGGCTCTTCAACCAAGCCTTTAATGGAAGAAGTAACTAGCTTGTTAGTCTCACTCACACACACAAGGATTGACTCGGGCTGCACATACTGCAGAAGGACATGTTTATCCACTCCTACCCTAGCTGACATAATATTTAACCATCTCTCTGACCTCAGGTGCAACTTTCTTCAAATCAATCACCTTACTTTCTAATTCTTCCTACTTTCTTACTCATCTATATGTTACAACTTTGCCTTACCCTTCACTACCAATTATAATGTTCTAGTACATATTGTGTTGTCATTGCAAGTAGTATACCATGCCATACTTAGTATTGTTGTTCGAATATTTTTACTGCTCTAATTGCCTATTGCTCATGTTTGATCTATTCTTACTGTACACTGCCTTGAGTGAATTCCTTCAAAAAGGTGGTAAATAAATCCTAATAAATAAATAAATCAAAAATGGAATCACCGCCCAGGGCACGCGGTAGCTGTGTGGTAGTTCCAATTTGACGTGCGTTGTCATGACTCCTGTAGTCTGAGTGCTTTGTACACACTCCATGGAATAGAAAAGTTAGATTAAAGGAATGAAGAGCCAGAAGGTGATGTTATACAGTTAAGTTTTATTCCCTGCATGAGATCTTTGGAATCTAAATCCCCTGGCAGATATCAACAAACATGTATATAATTCTCTGCCCAACAAAGGAGAAACTTACGTGTTTCCTGAGTTATTTACACGGCATAATCCATCCAACACTTGCTCATCTTTAGTTCTAGAGAGAGCACAGAAGATTCTTGCTTTGTGAACATAGAGGTACCTGTCATTACTTTATTAACCAACCAGTGTCTTTCCAAAAACACATGGGTTCCATCATCATTGCATTGCTGAAGCTGAGGACATTGTGAACTGCCTGAGACTGGTCATTCCAAGGTTAGTACATTAATATGTTCGCCAACAGCTGTTGATCTGAGTTAAACCTCAACGTGCGCCTTTCACTAAGAAAGCAGTTTATTAATTATAGATGACAGTCTCGTTCATTTCAGTGGGCTTTTCTTGGCACGCGTTAGGATTCTTTCCAGTCCTTCAAATACTTTGACTCTTCTTCCTTTGCCTTGAGTCTAGCCGGTCCTATGACTCCTTTCTTACATCTCTATGACCTCTTTCACATATCCTCTGTCTGTCTTTACAAACAGTCCCACAGCTGAGGTTACCATGGTTCAATGATCTTGTATGAAAAGGTCTGTACTCTAAACCAAGAGACCTCTCAGGACACAAATTATAGTTTATAGTTTAATTAAATTTGCTGTACTGCTCTAACTGGTGGGCAGAGCAGATTGGTATACAGGCTAGTTAAAAACAAAAGATAAAAAGAAAGGAACTGCAGTATCGAGAGGACAGTAAACCAGTCACACAAGGGAGGTCAGAGAAGGGCAAAGGGTGGGAGCAAGGGAGCAGACAGTATACAGTTAGGAGAGTCAGACTATTACTGGGGATCCTAATCAGGCTTTTAGTTTGCTTTTGAATTTTTTTAAAGGAAAGATTGCCAAGGAGAGAGAGAGGAAGCCCATTCCAGACAAAAGGTGCAAGGAAGAAGAAGGTTGAGTGTCTGGTGGATTCAAGCTGAGCAGATTTAGGACTTCAAGTGATGGTCATTTAGTGAACAGAGTGTAACAGAAGAGTTGTGGGATAGGAAGACAGTTTACATAATCATATCTTTTCTTTCCAAGTGACCTTTTCTTCCTCTTGACCCATTCTGACTCCAGTGTCTGGTGCTGGGGTAATTCATTCCCCCACCACAGCCTCAGTTCTAATCCCAGCTCTGCTGCTGACTTTGTGAATGACCTTGGGCACTATGACTTTTTCTCCCTCTTCTTGGGTTATAATGCTGACTGCCTCTTACTCATTCAGCAGCTCAGTCTCCCTGGCGTTCACTTATAATTCCAGCTCTGCTTCTGATTTTTTGGATGAATCCCTTCACTATCCAGGGTCATCATTCCATCTCTCATCTCTATTGCTTCTCGAAATAGCAGGCATGTTTTTCACAGTAAACAACATATCTGTGGTTGAGCTTCACCCTCTCTAGTCTGGTTTCAGAAACCCATTCTTTTTCTTTTTTTAATTAAAGTTTTAAATATAATCAGTACATCAAGTACATTTAAGAAAACAGTGTAGTACACAACAAGAAAAGGAGAAAAAAAGCAAAGAAACAAAGCCAAAGAAATCAAAAACATCACCAAATTCCACCTGGCCAATATTTAAGGTGATGTAACATATCTTCCACCTATAGGTGTACAATTTAACGTCTTTCTAACTGATCTGACCCACAGAAGCCTTAAGTATTATCAGGAAAAGTAATTGTACAAGCAGAGGGAAATTTTAAGAAAAACATAGCCCTTTAGAAATTAAGAAATCTTTCTTTCGAAAGTAAAATTTAAGAATCATCATTTTATCAGTTTCTGAGGAGAAAGCTACCAAGAGAGTGACACACTTTGATATATCATCCTTGGTCAAATTAAGAGATACATTTTCTCTACTCATTAACACATCGGGTGCCGTCTCATATTGACCTCCCCTCAGAATCCTCAAAATGACTCCTTCCTTGTATCCTTCCCGTCTGTTACCCCTCCCTCCCCTTTGTTCTTAACTCTTTCATCACCTCATTCCCCTGCAGCTGCTCTTTGTCCCTACTCTCTCCTAAACCCCTCCCCCTTACCCTCATCTTCGCTGGCCTTCGGCCCGTTTGTGGGCTGCCTCCCCTTATCGGGTCTGCCTGTTTCTTTAGCTAATGAGGTGTCAACAATCGAAAATTGATTGGCAACAATTTGAAGAAACACGCTATTGTATAAAACCCACGCCTAAATTTCATAGTGTGCAACTCCAAAGGGGTGTGGCCATGGGTGGGGCAAAGGTGGATGAGTGGGTGTTCCTAGAAGTTAGGCTGTCACCGATCAGGGCTTAAAGATGTTTTGAGCCCAAAGAGTAATGCCAATAATATCAGTTGTATAAAAGGTTCTCAGTACTTGTAGCAAACACACTTGTTAATATTCGGAGGAAAAGGCCTCGAGAAACCCTCAGACACATAAAAAAGTCTATAGGGATCTGGACTTCCTTATCATTGGCCAGAAAAACCTCTGTATGGCGTAAAGACTCACTAAATATTTTGATGTTAAACTTTAAACTCAGCCAAAAAAAATTAATTAAATAAACTTAGCTTTGTTTGGTGTTTTTCTGTTTAACAATGACCGTGACCAACGGCGGCCAGCGTTTCGAATTTACATATTCTGCTTCAGGATCACTGGACAATTGATCTAAAATAGAAACAAAAAAACACTCTCAGTTCATATCTTAACACATTCCAAACTTCGCCTCAAGTGTACTTACTTCCGCTCAATTCTGCTGGCGGGAGCAACAGAGATAACTCCCTGGAAAAATGGCGTTTCTTTTAAACCCTATCTGACATCACACGCTGCTACGTTCTGGAAATTTTTTTTTACCATAAATCCTTAAACTAAGTGAAAATGTCTTACTACAGATCCTTGAAGTTTCCATTATAAACTTTCAAAAAATATACTCCAAAAAATCTATGTTTCTGAGGAAGTCCAGCTCCCTATAGACTTTTTTATGTGTCTGGGGGTTTCTCGAGGCCTTTTCCTCCGAATATTAACAAGTGTGTTTGCTACAAGTACTGAGAACCTTTTATACATATATTTGACTAATTAGGTATCTCTTCCCCATAGTTATTGTTGAATAATATCAGTTGCCCACCCAACTGCCAGGTGTAAATTCTAGTAAGCAAAGTGAGGTGTAAGATCCGTGCTGAGCTAGTATTCTATATATATCGTGGTGCCTAATTTTGGGTGCCATTTACTGAATTCTGTCCTTAGGACTAGATTCAGTAAATGGGTCCAAATTTGGTAACTGAAAAAAAAAATCAGTGTGGCGTGCTATTCTATAAACAATGCTTCAAATTGTGTGCTGTTTATGTATTGCTTAGAGCCGATTTCTGTACCAAAAGTCGAGCGCAAGGGTTTACAGCAACTAAAACCTAGTCTAATCCTGGCACATAAGTTAGGTGCAGATCTCCAATATTCACTAATACTGCGCGCAAGTTTAGTGAATGCCCCTGACCTGCCCATGGCCACACCCCCTTCTGAGAGGCTCGCTAAACAATTTGCACATGGATAATTATAGAATAGTGTTTAGCAAGATGCGTGCGTGACTGTAAATCCAAATCGTTGCCAATTAATGCCAATAATTGAGTGTTAAATGCTGCTTCCGGTGTTAATTACAGTTGCGGCAGAATTTCTGATTTTGCTGGCTGTTATATCTATATTAGAGGGGTGAATGGGGGTCCATAAATTGAAATTAAATACCACTAAGATGACATTTTTATTGATTATGCTTCAGGTCCTAAGGAATCCAGTATTGTCGTCAACTAGCAGGAAAATCTTTTTGTGGAATCCTTGTGAGTCTTAGGTATATTTTTGGATTCCACTTTGTCTTGGACTCCACAGGTGAATAATAGGCTGGTCTATTGATGTATAAGTTACGCTGTATTAAGAAGAGCACTTTTGGTTCAGTCTCTGTTGCTAAGTATGTTAGATTATTGTCCTATTATTTATTTGAATTGCCCCGAGTTATTGATAGAGGTTTCAGACAGTTCAGAAGGCTGCTTTACGTTTTATTTTTTTCTCTAAAAAAATATGATCAGATTTTGGCTGCCTATTTCAGCCTAGGTCTTTTTTAAAATTTTCATGTATAAATCTCTTTCTGGATTGGTACCGTTCTATTTGGTGGATTGTTTTAGGTCCCAGAGGTTTTGCAATTTGTTTTCTTATCCCCCCAATTAGAGGTAGGAACAAGATTATATATATATATTTTAATTTGTTACATTTGTACCCTGCACTTTCCCACTCATGGCAGGCTCAACGTGGCTTACATGGGACAATGGAGGGTTAAGTGACTTGCCCACAGTCACAAGAAGCTGCTTGTGCCGGAGGTGGGAATTGAACTCAGTTCCTCAGGACCAAAGTCCACCACCCTAACCACTAGGCCACTGCATTTGTATCCCACATTTTACCACCTTTTTGCAGGCTCAATATGGCTTACAATACATCATGAATAGTGAAAGTATGTAAGAAAATATACATTTAGTATAACAGAAGGATCTTGGGTAGCATGGTAATGATAAAACATGATAGTAAATTTAACAAGCAAATGTTGTAGGCAAGGTAATAATAAAGCATAATAGAGCAAAATAAAGCATGTTAAAGCATGATAATGAAAAAACATGATAGTAGTTTAACAAGTAGATATATGTGGAATGTTTGTTGGCCTTTCAAGCAGCCAAGTGGGGAAATGAGATTACTAGGTTGTTACTGACTGCCGGGTTGTTACTGGAAGATGATGATTTGTAGGTGGATGGGTTGGTGAGTATGATTTGCTGTTATTCTATTTTATATTGATTGTACTTCCTGGTCACGACCAATAGTCCAATAAAGTATTGTTGGTCCGCTTGAAGCAGTCTTCCAACATAAACTGCAGCGGAATGCCATGAGATCACAGCGAGATATCATGGCGTTCCACTCCAGTTTATATTGGAAAACTACTATTCATGTAATGTGTGCTGTTCAGTGGACTGACCCCTGACGCAGGCGCTGTAACGCCAAAACACGGCCTGTGTCGGGTCCTTAATAAAGCACACTTGTTCCATTCTTGAGAGCCCTTTGTGCTGTTTTTTTTTTTTTGGTTGTGACCCCAGATTTAACATAGCAGAATGGAGCCCAGTATCCAGTATCTGAAAGGCAGTGTAGAGTGGTCCAGGGGAAGAGTCAGGGAGCAGCCACAGCCAGGGCCCGCATAGTTAAGTGGACAGATAGGACTGCCTTTTGTGTCATTCTATCTTATGCAAGTGCCAGCCCTGAATATTGTCCAGGCTTTGGCATTGAGGGGCCTTTTTACTAAGGCGCACCTAAAAGTGGCCTGCGCTGGTATAGGCATGTGTTTTGGATGCAAGCAGGTTAATTTCCTCAGCGCGCCTGGAAAAAAGGCATTTATTTTGGTGCCAGAAAATGGACGTGTGGCAAAATTAAAACCAGCACGTGTCCATTTTTGGGCTGAGACCTTACCTCCACGCATTGACTTAGAGGTAAGCTCTCACGCGGTAAGCAGCCAGTGCACATAAACTGCCGATTACTGCCGGGTAAGCACCACGTGGTAGGAAATAGAAAATATTTTCTACTGCGTGTTTTGGGCGTGTGTCAAAAAATGGAATTACTGCCCGGGGCACAGGGTAGCTGGGCAGTAGAGCCAATTTGACAAGCGTTGGATGCGCATAGGTGCCTACTTGCCTTTTTAAAAGGGTCCCTGAATTTCCAGGTTTCCAGAGCTGGCTAAACCATAGCTGATTAAGTGCAATATTCAGCTCTTAACTGACTGTGAGGCACTGCATAAAGATAGGACTGACTTTTATGCCCTGAATAGCAGCACTTACTTATTTATTTAGATTTTACTCACACCTTTTTCAGTAGTAGCTCAAGGTGAATTACATTCAGGTACTCTGGATATTTCTCTGTCCCAGGAGGGCTCACAATCTAAGCTTGTACCTGAGGTAATGGAGGGTTAAGTGACTTGCCCAAGATCACAAGGAGCAGCAGTGGGATTTGAACCAGCCACCCCTGGATTGCAAGATCGGTGCGCTAACCACTAGGCCACTCTTCCACTCCATTAATTGTAGGTACTTTTTTCTGTCCCTAGTGGGCTGATAATCTAAGTTTTATACCTGGGACAGTAGAGGGTTAAGTGACTTGCCCAAGATCACAAGGAGCAGCAGTGGGATTTGAACTGGTTACCTCTGGATTACAAGACTGGTGCTCTAACCAGTAGGCCACTCCTCCACTCCACTTAACTGGCCAAGTGTTGACTCCACCCCAGAGTACCTCCAACACAGCTGGATTCTGTATATGGCGTCTAAAAAAAATTGAGGCTGAAAAAAACTAAGCTTAGCACGATTCTATAAACCTCATCTAACGTTAGGTGCGGTTTATAGAAAAAGCTTAGCGTCCATCCTGTGACTAAAATTTAGGTGCAACCATTTACGCCAGCTAAAACCTGGTGTAAATACTCACATCTTATTTAGCATATTCTGTAACAGTAAATTTTCAGAACGCCCATGACCCGCCAATGCCTGACTTATGGCCACACCTCCTTTTGAGATCCATGTGGTCCGACTTATGTGCATCACTTTATAGAATATGCTTAGCGAGTTATTTGCATAAATACTAATTAGTCCCAATTAGTATCGATAATTGCTTGTTAATATCCAATTATCAGCGTTGATTGGCTTTTAACCAATAAAGTCCTATGTGCAAATCTGCTACACGTGCTGATTTGCATGCGGAACTTTGGACGCCATTTATAGAATCTGGGGGTAGCTGGGGTTTTTTCAGTGGCACTAACCAGTTAAGTTTCATTGGGAATGACCAGTTAGCCCCGAACAAGGGATTTAATCGGCCAGGATCCATTTCTGG
Source organism: Microcaecilia unicolor (assembly GCF_901765095.1). Classification (NCBI taxonomy): domain Eukaryota; kingdom Metazoa; phylum Chordata; class Amphibia; order Gymnophiona; family Siphonopidae; genus Microcaecilia; species Microcaecilia unicolor. The sequence continues at coordinate 247,140,723 of NC_044033.1, forward strand.
CCCATTAAATCGCTTAGAATATCGACTTCTTAACTTTTTACTTCCCTGTGGGTTTTATTTACCTGAGGTCATTATCCACCCATTCCCAACGATTCTAATCTAAAACCATCCTCAGTAAGTTGACCTCTTCTTCAACATTTCTAAAGTGCCAAAGGTCTTTATGTTGATCCTGCCTCCCATGCACCTTGAATTTGTACTTTAAGACTGACCTGATTATGTTTTATTTTGTCCTGAGTTTACCCCAAATAAATCTCTTTATGGCATTTGATATTAGACCAATCCAGACACAGGACATCATTCACCAAGTAGAACCTAATAAGTTGTTGGGGGAGAGTGTGAATTGAACTATTTGTTCAGTAAGTTAGAAAGCAATCGTATAACATGGCACCCCCATTTATGCAGGTCAGAATAGAGAGGAATACGACCTTTGCAGAATTGGTAAAAGGCACAAAACAGCAAAGGTGGTCCAGGAAGGAGGGACAACCAGTCGTGCAAGTTAAATACTTTTACTAATTTCACTTTTTCTAATTGCCTTGTGTGACCAGCATTATCATTTTCGCAGATGTTTGTGTCTTATCGTGTGACCATTGTATTTATTATTAAAGAATCTGATGACCCCTGATGAAGGCTTTATTGTCGAAACTTGGTCAAGTCGGGTCCTTCTTCGATAAAAGTATTTAACTTGCATCATTGGTTGTTCCTCCATCTTCGACCACTTTTGCTGGCTTTGTGCCTGCCACTATTGATGTGCCATAATAATACAGGTAGTGTATTCTACAAGGACAGTTACCCGACTTGCATCCTAGGGTAAAGGCAGCATCGTAACGCCTAAAAGTAGGCTTGAACATTTTTGACAGTTCTATAGCTCACATAAATGTTTGAGCCTAAATATGCCATTTATGCACACAACTTTCAATATTCTGTTAGTCACTCCTGAAAATGTCAGCCCCGCCTATGGTCTTCTCATGCTATGCCCATGTGAACACTCCCTGACAATTACATGCTATGCAAACTGAACATGTCATTACAAAATAGCATTTAGGTACGATGCTGAATTTACATGGATTAATGTACACTTACTGGTTGGATGACACTATTCTATAAGTTTAAGTACACAATCAATGCAAAAATTTAAGCGACTTGTTATGGGTTGAGGGGGATCCTGATGCATTCTCTGTACCACTACCCCTTACCATAATTAAATTGCATCCCATACTAGCATGTTGATATAGCAGAATGAAAGATCCTAAAGATGATTTCTTTTGTAGCATCCAACCCTGAGGCTTGCTCTTCTCATTCCAGATCCATCCAGAAACGAAATGGGAGCCAGCAACCAGAGTACTGTGACGGAATTCATTATCGCTGGATTCCCGGGCATTGAGGACATCCGACCTATTCTCTTTATGCTTCTACTTCTGACATACCTCCTCATCATCACTGGAAATATCATTATTTTCACAGCGATCTGGATTCAGCCTCGTCTCCATGCTCCCATGTATATTTTCATCGCTGTCCTGTCCTTTCTAGAACTGTGGTATACAGCAGTCACTATCCCCAAAATGCTTTATAATCTACTGGATGCAACGAGACTTATTTCTTTTCGAGGTTGTTTCTTGCAGACTTATTTCTTTCATGCTTTGGGGATAACAGAGATCTTATTGTTGACTTCAATGGCTTATGATCGCTACTTGGCGATCTGCAATCCCTTGCATTACCCAACCCTAATGACGTCAAAATTTGGTCTTAAGTTGGCTTCAAGCTGTTGGCTTTGTGGATTCCTGTACCCCTTGCCTGAGATCATTCTGATTTCTCGTTTACCTTTCTGTGGTCCCAATGTTATCGATCACATTTTCTGTGACTTGCCACCCCTACTGAGCTTAGCCTGTACAGACACATCCTTGAGCGTTTTAGTTGATTTTATGTTCAACGCCTTTATTCTGTTGGGACCCTGTCTGCTCATACTGCTTTCATATATTATGATCATCCAAACTGTTTTAAGGATCCGGTCCTCAGAAGGACGGAAAAAGGCCTTCTCCACTTGTGGCTCTCACCTCATTGTTGTGACAATGTTCTTCGGCACTACAAGCTTCATGTATGTCCGACTGACCAAAACATACTCTTTGACCTATGATAGGCTGTTTTCAGTCGTCTATTCTGTCTTAACGCCCCTGATGAACCCGGTAATATACAGTCTGAGAAACAAGGAAATAAGAGATGCAATATGGAAGATGATGACGGGAGGGCAGTTGTCCTTTTTCTAGAGTGTGGCCTGTAAATTTCCCTTACCACTGCTTTTATTTGGCTGAGTGCTCCAACTGAACAGTATATCTAAGGCTGAAAACTGTCTTCTATTTAAACTGTGATTGTGCGCTGTCCAGAAAGGTGAGCTGTCTCCTAATTATACTAGAAAGGAGAAGAGCATTCTATTCAGTTTGTAGTAAAGATTTATCACATGATATGCAAAGTGAGTTCGTCGGCTGGGAATGGCTGCTGACTAGTTAACTAGCTTGTTCATGGTTAGTAAGGCTGAAAGTGATCGGTTAGGGCCGAACTTTAAGCTGGCTATGTCAGGGTTGTTCCAGGGGTAGAATCCAGTTACATCCTGATAGTCAGGCATAACCAGCCAGGTTTAGCGAATAAGTAAGACTGCATAAATAGCTGTCTTATCTTTATCCGCTAACCCATGGCCGGTTAAGTCTGGATATTAACTTAACTAGTCATGCAACAGCTGGCTTTAAAAAAAATGGAAATCCAATGCCAAAACCTAGGCAGGGCCTGGCATTGAACTTCCGGTTTTAGTACTGGCGGTGGACAAAAAACGATGTCTGCCGCTGGCTGAATATCGGGGGAGGGATTTTTAATTTCATGTTTCTATGTTTATTTGATATACTGCAAATCAATAGGAGAAAACTAAGGGTTTTGTGTGGTTAAAAAACAATAGATATTCAAACACAGAGGGAGGGTTTAGGGCCCTCTCAGTTCATTAGTACTGTAGAGAGATGGTTTATGAAGTCCATGACCCATTAGTTGTGGGTCCTCAGACTAAATGTCTATTTTGACTACATGTCTATTTATGACTACACCAGCTATATGTCTATTTTTGAGTAAGACACATGCACCTTGGAGAAGTATGTGAAATCCGTACATGTTGGGTACAGGTACTTCAAGGCATCATGGAGGTCACAGTGTTGCAGTAGTAGTTTTAACTGGGCTCTGGCTGCCCATAACCCCCTGCTTGCCCTATGGTATCCAACTTTGGGGTCTATCGTTAGGTTGAAATCCCCACCCAAGATGATAAGACTGCCTGCAAAATTTTGTAGCAGTTGATCTATACTTTTGTAAAAACCCTTCTGGTCTACATGGAGTGGAAGAGTACTCTAGTGGTTAGAGCACCAGTCTTGACATCCAGAGGTGGCTGGTTCAAATCTCACTGCTGCTCCTTGTGATCTTGGGCAAGTCACATAACCCTTTATTGCCTTAGGTACAAAATTAGATTGTGAGCCTTCTAGGGACAGGGAAATACCCAGTGTACCTGGATGTAACTCACCTTGAGCTACTACTGAAAAAGGTGTGAGCAAAATCCAAATAAATAAATAAATGGGTCAGAGGACCTAAAGAATAAGTTGACCCTCTACATGCCTTTGAGGTCTCTAAGGTCCTCTCAAGGAGCACCACTCTCTGTAGCACTGTCAAAAGAAATTTCACCATGTGACATTTGCCAGAAAGCCTTCTCAGGAGTAGCCCCAGCGCTAAACTTAAGACTACCTCTACTTCAGGAAGCGGTTGAAAACCTGGCTCTTCTCACAAGCCTTTAGTACATGTAGGAGCAGATATTGCAACTGCGAGAGGGAGCCCAGCTAACTCCCACAGTTGGTGGCAAACCCGGAAATTCAATGTTGGAGCCATATCTGTTGACCGGCATTGAATTTCCAGGTTTTTTTTGTTGACATAGCTGGTTCAGCCGATATTCATCGGTTGACTACCTAAGTTCTAGCGGCCAAAGACAGACCTGCTATTTACGTGGGTCTATCTGGCCGCTAAACTTAGCCAGTCAGCTAACGAATATTGGCACTAACCGGCTTTAGGCTTTTTAACCAGCCAGGAGCAGTTCCTGTCTGGTTAAATAGTTTTAAATATCGGCCGGGTAATGACTAACTATCCATTCACTCTGTAACTGGACTACCTTGTTGCACACCCTGTAACTTAGACCAGTTCTTCATATCTTATTCAACTGTACATATAATTTACCTCCAGTTTAACCACCCATCTATTTATCCCGATTACTCTGTACTACTCATCTTGCCCTGTCTATTTATCTTGACTACACTTGCCCCATCGGCTACCTATTAAGATGTTTCATTGAATTGTACAAACAGCGTTAGCATCATATCTATGTTATTTCAATATCCTAATGCATTGCCTATTAAGTGTTTCATTTGTATTATGTTGACATCGTATCATATCTTGTGCTATATAAATGTTCTTTCATGATGCCTATTATGGTATCATTCATGTTCTACTGACATTTATCATATTTCTGTTATATGATTGTTTTACAGTGCTGTTAAATGCGTATATTTCTGATTCTGTGTTATAATAGACCTATTACTAGGATTCAATTTGCCGTTATAATTAGATTTGGCCATTTTACTTTTGTTGTGGTGTTAACAAAATTGTTACGTTTTATGCCAAGGAGCACCTGCTGTACACCACCTTGAGTGAATCTCTTTATAAAAGCAGTTAATAAATCCCAATAAATAAAAGAACATATACAGTAAGGTGCCTGCTTTTCTTTATTGAATACGAGCATAACCAGTCAAGCATGTGTCTATACAACAATTTAGACATGAGCCCTACCACAGAAAGACAGTTTATCAAATCCCAATCCCTATCCCTTTTGCCAGCCATAGAGTTGGATTAAGTGTTCATGCCTAAATGCCAATGCTATGCATATAAATTATAGCATTTTATAAGTTGCATGGGTGAGAGTGAGTTTTTTGGTGTGGTTTCTTGGCATTCTGCTCCACACTGGGATTTCTATTTGTTTTCAGAATGGATTTTCATTGTCCTGAACCACTACATTGTGAGCAACAACTCTAGGATTTAGCATTGCTTGGCTGATTGACCCCTGAGGCAGGCGTTGGTTTACGCCGAAACACGGCCCATGTCGGGTCATTAATAAAGTGTACTGGTTCCATTCTTGACAGTCCTTTGTGCCTCTTTCTGGACTGTTTGTGCTGTGTACTTTGACCTCTCTATTGCATGTCACACCCTGACTAGACTCTTCCTAAGTGTATACTCATCTGTCAGATCCAGGCTACATAAGGTATATGCATATCTACAGAATAGTTGTGAGGACATGCTATAAGAGAATTATTGGGACTACACATTTGATCTATAATTAAATTTTGTATATATTTTGTCTGGACTGAGGAGAGACTTTTCCAATCTGCGACGAACCTGCGATCTTTAATATAGTGGTGACATACACCAACTTAAAAGATAAGTACCATACTTGATCATGGTTTATTGGTACTCTTTGTGGGAATAATACATGGATTTCAAAGAGTCTAACAGGGTAGCAACATTTTTTATAATTTTGGACCCATTTGAGACTTGACAAATATTCTTTACCAACAGAGACATACTAATATCACTGTCATTGATCGTATTATTGATTCCATATATGTTGTTTCTTCAGGGAAACCAAAGTCTAGGTATAAGTGACACCAGTTGTGGTGCTGGTGGAGTTTCCATCTGTGCGTTTATATGAGAATGCAACTGGTGCAATGATGGTTCTCGACTCAACCGACCACACAAGAGTAGAGGCTGATCAAAGGACAATCCAATGCTGGAGGTAGTGCTTAAAAGACACTTGTCCAAGCAGCAAATAAAGTGTCTTTTAAGCACTCTTGCTTGATTGGATGATTTGACGTACAGGTTCTTCTTGATTGCTGCTCTTGACTTAACCAGTCTTTTGGTTAAGTGACTGAAGTGTGAACTGAGCACCCTTAAAATTCACTTTTTGGAGTTATGGTATGTGTATGTGTATAGTTTTAGTTTTGGAATGCTTTAATTAAGTCAAAGAAATATATGCTGAATTTATAAATTTGTACCTCATTGTATACAGCATATCTATAGAATAGCAGGTAGCAGAATTATGACATATATGCACGGATGTGCAGACATTTGCATGTACATGTCATTATTCTAAAGAGTTACCCATTACTACTACTACTATTTAGCATTTCTATAGCGCTACAAGGCATACGCAGTGCTGCACAAACATAGAAGAAAGACAGTCCCTGCTCAAAGAGCTTACAATCTAATAGACATTCCCTCGGAACATAAAGGAATCCTCTTCCGAGGGAATGGATCCTCAGAAGCTTAGCTGAGATTAGGTGGCAGAGCCGGTGGTGGGAGGCGGGGCTGGTGGTTGGGAGGCAAGGAAATTGCTGGGCAGACTTATACGGTCTGTGCCAGAGCCGGTGGTTGGGAGGCAGAGATAGTGCTGGGCAGACTTATACGGTCTGTGCCCTGAAAATGACAGATACAAATCAAGGTAAGGTATACACAAAAAGTAGCTCATATGAGTTTATCTTGTTGGGCAGACTGGATGGACCGTGCAGGTCTTTTTCTGTCGTCATCTACTATGTTACTATGTTACACGTTACTATGTAATTGATACATAAATGATAATACCAGTTTATAGACTTACTCAGTTTCCTCAGATTCTATAAATGATGACTAAATCAGCAAGTGTAACTGATTTGCATGTGGAACTTAATTGGTTAAGAAGCCAATCAGTGCTGATAATTGGATGTTAACAAGTAATTATCGGTACTAATTGGGACTAATTAGGATTTACATGCATAACTTGCTAAGCGTATTCTATAAAGTGACGCACGTAATTTGACCCTGTGGATCTCAAAAAGGGGCATGGGCGAGTCATGAGCGCCTGAAAATTTACGTGCATTCTTACAGAATTTGCCTGGTCCACACCTAAATAAGACGTGGGCATTCACAGCAGGTTTTAGTTGGCATAAATGCCTGCGCCTAAATTTTAGTTGTGCAATGGCCACTATGAATATTCTATAAACCATATCTAACATTAGGCAAGGTTTATAGAATAACGCTAAGCATGTTTTTTTTTGGCACTGATTTTTTAGATGCTATATATAGAATCTAACCCTTCATGACTACAATTAAGACAAAGCTCAGAGAACGTGGGAAGGCAGATGATTTAGTGCCATCTTGCCTGAAACGAGACTTTATAGATTCTTCAGGTCACCTGATGTTACGATCTAGAGAATGGTTTATGATTTATTAGGTTTTGATATACCAACTCCCAGTATAAGAGGTGCCAGGATTGTATTGCTTCACTCAATCTTGTGTAAGTCTTGCCTCTCCTTTGCTTCTTCCAGCCCTGAAATGATTCTTCGATGTTGAGTTCTTCTAAACAATCCGGAGAATACAAAAGTTAAATGAAAGAGATGAGCTAAACTTTGAAATTGCAGTTCAGTTCGAGTCCCTCTGTGGGGCTCTTTGGGGATCTAAATCTCTAATTGGAAGCAGACAAAGAGTTATATATGTGTGTGTGTTTAATCTTTTTGCACATCAGCAGCTTCCAGCCTAGGTACACAAGGTGCACGTGCCTTCTGGGACTTAATCACCTCAAAATCTAGAGTAAGTGCAAAAGCTTCATGGTTTGGGTAAGTGAGGATGTGTGACGTTACCTTATGAATCAGCCAGGGTACTTCTAAAATGTATTCATTCTGTCTACATTGTATTACCGAATCCAAGGTCAACCTATATTGTCCGAAATTGGTTCTTCCAAAGTGGGTGTTCTATATCTTACACATCTTACTCCAAATTAAATGTGAAGGTGCAGTAGCATTTTTAGCTCATGGTAGAAATCAGCTAATGCCAAAAGGTCCTTCAAATTAAAATATCTTTACTTATAAAAGCATCATTTGTCTGCACAGACTGAAGCTGTTGCTCTGCCCTCTGTGGATAGTAAGCTGCTGAAGTAAGTTAAAACTTTTTTTTTCCTTTGTTTCACCTGATTCTAGCACTTTTCTGGAGCTGTATAACTTGTTGCTTTCTCTTCTAAAAGCACAAGGAGCTCTGAGTTAATGTCTTTATGCATTTCCTTTAGGTCATCTTGGATGCTCAGTTTCACACCCAGGGTAAATCTTGTGTGTCCCTGATTAGGTATGTTGCTTTTGTTTTATCTGATTATACGACTTTTTATTCTTCCTGGTTTTGATACTTTTTATCCTTTTTATGTGTCATACATATATATGTTGATTTTAATTAAGTTTTACTCGTTTGTCTATTATTAAAAGATTTTATATGTATATTCACTTTTTATGAACGTGATTTATTCTGTATAATACATATGTTTTATTTGTTTGTATTTTTTTGCTAGTCATTTATGTTTACCCCTGATGCAGCCTATTTGGCTAAACGTGGCCACGTCGGGATTTGTTTGAATAAAGACTCTTTTGAACTTCATGGTGTCTAATTTGGTGTTGCTCTCTCATAATTATTTTCAGCCTTTTTTTACTCGTTGCGGTAAAAAGGGCCTCAGTGTGTGACAAAAATGGCCTCCTCCACTAACGTACAGCCCTTTTTATCACAGGGTAAAGGGTCCCCCTAAAATACATGGGACTAAATTTTATAAATGGCACCTAAAAAATCGGTGTAGAAAAAATAGTGCTTAGCACTGTTCTATAAACGGTGCTTAAAGTTAGACGCCATTTATAGAATACTGCTTAGAACTGGGAACCACAAACTACATTTAGGCATGAACATTTACACCAATAAAACCTTGGGGTGAATCCCCATGTCTAAATTAGGCATGGAACCTCTTATAGAATAAGAGGTTCCACATAAATTAAAGGAACGTCCCCAATCTGCCCATGACCTCCCATGGCCACACCCCCTTTTTGGCCCTGAACATAAAATGTATGTGCGGATACTGTGCCTAAATGTATGTGCGTAAATTTTAATTAAATCCAATAAGCACCAGTAATTGCTGGTTAAAATTTCAATTATTGATGCTAATTGGCTCATTATTCAGTTAAATTGCACATGCAAATTGGGCACATGCCCAAATATGAGCACAAACTTTTTAGAGATTTTTATAGAATTCGGGGGATGGTGTCTGGAAAAATGTGACCCCCAAAACGTTCTAATGCAGCATAAATTTCTGCCTGAAATTCGAGACATTTCCGAATATTTTATTTTTCAGCAGGAGTGTGTTGAGCTCGCAAGACAGTTGAACTCTTAATTTTGAAACCCTAGAACTCATTGAGCCAACAACTCCGTGGTGTCGAAGACTAAATGAATGTGTCAAGGTTGAAGGAGGACACTTTGGGGCCGATATTCAGACCACGGGATTTAGCCTGGTTAACTCTGGCGGTCACCGCTAAACCTGGATATTCAATGCTGGACTGTTTCTGGTGACCGGCATTGATTATGTGGTTTATTTTTGGCTGGTTAGTAGTTAACCGGCTATGTTGATACTCAGACTGAGCAGGTTATCTTCTAATTGGCCAAAGGAATCCCACGTATTCACGCAGCCAAATACAGTAGTTAAAGTGGGGCTGTAAATCAGTGGATAGCCGGTTATATTGGCTGATATAATCAGCTATCAGCTAGCAGTTAACCTGTTATATTCAGGGGGAGATAACCGGCTATCCTCCCGCTGAGTAATGCTGGATAGCCGGTTATGGGGAATTTAACTGTCCAGGTGCCGATCCTGGCCAGTTAAATGCTTTTGAAAGTCAGGGGATTTTAACACAAATTATAAATTAGCTAAGAACCCCGCTCCCCCCATTATACTAATGTATTTTCAAAGTTCATGCAAAATGTTTAAAACAATTGCATAGTAGTTTGAAAATATGTAAGGGCTCCCTTTTTTTTTCCAGACATCATGTAGATTAGACATTTGTTAGGTAAGCAATCATTGAATCATTAGAAAGGTTTGCAATGTTTTTCTAACCTTTAATGCTAGTCACAAGTTTATTGAGAAAGTCCAATAAAAAAACTATCGCCTACAACTTTGTTGACCTTTTTCTCTATCTCCACATGGATTAACTTGCTTGTTGATCTTTTCTCTCTATCTCCACATGAGCTAAGGTGGCAACCTCGCTACTTTAGTTATGAAGTCTCCTAGAAAATGGACAAAAGGAACACCATGAAACCTTGAGGTGAAGGAGTCAGTGATACAGAGAACTGGCAAGCTTTTAAGAGAAACTGAAATGTGAAGCACAGTATAGAGGAAAGAATAGTAATGGTTCAAGAGGAGGGAAGGTAGTAAGACTAGAGGACATGAATTTAGATTGCAGGGGGGCCTGACTCAGGAATAACATCAGGAAGTTTTTTTTCACAGAGAGGGTGGTAGATGCTTGGAATGCCCTCCCGCGGGAGGTGATGGATATGAAAACAATAACAGAATTCAAAAATATGTGGGATAAACACAAAGGAATCCTATATGGAAGGCATGGAACCAAACAATCTTAACAGTGAATAGATGACATTGGCAACAACAGAGAAGCAAAGCCAGTGCTCGGCAAACTTCTAAGGCCTGTGCCCTGATCATGGCTGGAGAGATTTGGATGGGCTGGAGCGGGCATCAATGGCAGCTTCAGTAGTTGGAGAATAAGGCTATTATGGGCAGACATCTATGATCTGTGCCCTGAAAATGGCAAGGAGAAATCAAGATCAGGTATACATATGTAGTATCACATCATATCTTATGCTATGAGTTTATCTTGTTGGGCAGACTGGACAGACTGGACAGACTGGACAGGTCTTTATTTGCTGTCATCTACTATGTTACTATTTTCCTTTATAGAGTAGGATTCTATCGGGCAACCTCTAGGCATCTACATCTAGATGCCATGTTATAGAATTATGCCCTCAAAGCCTGTCATTGGAATTCTGTAGACCTTTGGATTTTCTTATGTGCTCAGTTTGAACAGGGGATGGGATAACTTGAATTTGTGATTTGTAAGTTGGTATGGACTTCTCAATGGAATGGTGGCTTAGCAATTTTGTGGAAGTAAGTAAACAACATGCCTGTACTCTAATACTGAACCACAGCATCCGATAATGACTGGATCCCACATGATCACCCATTACAACATCATAAACAGTCTCTCCATTCATAAGCACTGGGTCCAGTATCAACCCATCCCAGTTGCCAAAGAATTTGGAATCTCTCTTCTTCTAAATGTACTCATAGCTGGTATGTTCTAATCAACATTTGGCAGAATCGAATCCTTAGAATTAGCAACTCCTCTTTCATAGCAGTGTTGTGGCTGTCTTTCATTAAATCTTTCTTTGTTTCTTCTTTCTGCAAAGGAGATGTGTGTATTACAGTTTATAGTTTATTTGCATGTACTATACCACCTTTACTTACAGTTTACAAATCAAATAAAAATAATAGAAAGGAACTGCAGGGTGGATAGGAATGAAAACTAAAATAATATCACTCATACAAAGTAAAATAGATCAAGAAACATATGCACAAACTGTAAACCACACGGCCACGGGGCAGCGTGCTAAGGTCACCACAGCCTGTGCCCCTCCCGGCTCAATCTCTGCTCTTTCACAGTTTCAAAGTTTTTTCTTTTACCCCTCCCCCACCAGAGTTTAGTGGCTCGGAATTCCACAAGGTCCTTTGTAATCTACCAGCCCACGGGACGAGCTTTATTGTAATCCACAGCCAGGGTAATCTCGCTCAGCCTCTTAGCATTTACAGTCTGGAGGGTTATCCCCCTTAGCTGCCCCACGACTTGGGACTACAGCTCCCAGGCGGACATGGTCCCTCAATATTTCCCAGATTCCACCACGCCTCAGCCTCCAACTTGTTCTGAAACAATCCCTCCATTTCCCAACCCCTTCCCCCCTCGAAAGGGGAGTGGAGTAGTGAGGCTCTCCCGCCTCTCCCGCCTCTCCCCTTCTCTTTCGCTTCTGCAGTTTTCCTGAAGAGGGAGAGGTGAAGTCCCCATGCACATCTCCTACCCACCCTGCTAGACCATCTATGAGGGACTGTTATATACACTGTCAGCTAACACATTTGCTTATTTCTGATCTGATGAAGAAGGGCAACCTTCGAAAGCTAATCAAGAAATGTATTAAGTTATGTCCAATAAAAAAGGTATCATCTTATTTTCTTTTCCATGTTTTAATTTTGTTTGATTTCTATTGATTACCTGAAGAGGGAGAAAGTCCTGTTGCAAACCCCCAATTCAAACAGTTCACCTTTATCACAGCACAAACCCTAATATTCTCTCTTCCGCTTCAACCTTCTCTTCCCCTCCCCCCCTACTAACAGGTTAGGGGAATATAAGGGTCCCACCCTTTCACTGTCAGCACCAACTCCTGACAACCACCCACACGACCCAGGTTGAAACATTCATTCCTTAATCCCTCCTCTGATGCAGCCACCTTTCCCCCCCTGCAATAAGCCAGAGAACCAGGCTGCCATCTGCTCTCTTAATTCTCTACCTTTAGCTTTAGCAAGAGCAGATATATCCATGGGCTCCTCTTCCAGGCTCTCCTCTCTCTCTCTCCCTCCACCACCTCCTGATTGCCAATTCATGGGTTCTTCTACACTCCTCCCTCCCAGCTGCTCTTCATTCCCCTGATTGTACTTGCTCAGAGCCTCCTCCTTCCTCTTAGTCTTCTGGGACTGGTAGTGTGAACCACTCTTACCTGCTCTACCCTGTGTCTCCCCCAGGGGCTGCTGGGAATTGTAGTCCCTGGCTCTACTTTGTATCTCTCTCAGGGGCTGCTGGGAATTGTAGTCTCTGGCTTTCCCCATTGCATCTGGGGAAGATGACCAGCTGCTTTCTCTAGCATGCTGGATCTTTGGAGACCGGAATCTACGGCACCCACCCCTGCGGGAGGACTCCGGCCACTCCAAAGGAGCCCTTCTCTCTAATTAGCAATTACCCCCTCCATGTCCTCGTACTCTTCACAAAACGTAACAGTATCTCACAATCTACAAATGTGTCACCCGTTAGAAACCCTATAGGCTTGCTTGGTCAACCAAGTTTTAATTGCCTTCTTAAATCTCTTTAGGGACGGTTCTACCCTAGAGTACATTGGTAAGTAGTACAAAGTATAAGGGGTGACAAAATAGATTGCCAAGTGTCTTGTAAATTCTTGATGGGCAAGAATTGGTCTGGCTAGAACCAATCTCTGATCATTTGACTCACTCTTCTCATTCCAGATCCATCCAGAGGTGAAATGAGAGCCGGTAACCAGAGTATCGTGACCCAATTCATTATCGCCGGATTTCCAGGCATTGAGAACATCCGGGCTCTGCTCTTCATGCTTCTGCTTCTGACATACCTCCTCATCATCACCGGAAATATCACTATTGTAACAGTCATCTGGAGTCAGCCTCGTCTCCATGCCCCCATGTACTTTTTCATTGGTGTCCTGTCCTTTCTGGAACTCGGATACACGGCAGTCACTATCCCCAAAATGCTTTACAATCTACTGGATGCAACGAGACTCATTTCTTTCCGAGGTTGTTTCTTGCAGACCTATTTCTTTCATGCCTTGGGGATAACAGAGATCTTATTGTTGACTTCAATGGCTTATGATCGCTACTTGGCGATCTGCACTCCCTTGCATTACCCAACCCTAATGACGTCAAAACTTGGTTGTAAGTTAGCTGCAAGCTGTTGGCTCTGTGGGTTCCTGTACCCCTTGCCTGAGATAATTCTTATTTCTCGTTTGCCTTTCTGTGGTCCCAATGTGATCAATCACATTTTCTGTGACTTGCCACCCCTCTTGAGTTTAGTCTGTACAGACACATCCTTGAGCGTTTTAGTTGATTTTGTGTTTAATGCCTTTATACTATTGGGACCCTTTCTGCTCATAATTCTTTCATATATTATGATTATCCGGACTGTGTTAAAGATCCAGTCTTCAGAAGGACGGAAAAAAGCCTTCTCTACCTGTGGTTCTCACCTCATTGTTGTGGCAATGTATTTAGGCACAGCGAGCTTCATGTATGTTCGACTGACCAAAACATACTCTTTGACTTACGATAGGCTGTTCTCAGTCGTTTATTCCATCTTAACGCCCCTGCTGAACCCAGTAATATATAGTCTGAGAAACAAGGAAATAAGAGAGGCAATATGGAAGGTGATGGCAGGAAGATATTAGTCCTGCCAGATCCTGGCCTAAAAATTCCCCTTATCACTGTTTTTATTTGGCTAAGTGCTCCAACTGAACATCTGATTGAAGGGTCTATTTAAACTGTGTTTGTGTGCTGTCCAGAAAGGTGACCTGTCTCCTAATTACACAGTAAGGGAAAAAACCTTCTAGTCAGTTCGGACTAAAGATTTTGTTTCACGTTTCATGTTTATTTGATATTCTACAAGTCAACAAAAGACATTTGAGGAGTTTATCTGATAAAGAAAAATCTGGGGACATTGTGGAATAATATGTACTCAAACATGGGAAGGGATCTACAAGCAACACATTTTCCCATCCAGGGAGGGATTAGTTGTTAGTTAACCTATTAGTTACAGGATAAAGAAGTATTCAGTCAGGATAGGCAAGAGTCCCTTACTGTATTTAGGGGATAATTTCATAATGGAGCACCTGTTCCATAACGAAAATTAGGCATCTACTTTATTTTATATAATACTAAGATCACAGGTGAAATATGTACCTAGAAGTTGCTCAGGCCTGAATACCAGCGATATATATGTAAGCTATACTATTCTATAAGTTACACTAAGGGGTGCAGTTATCAATGGGGACTATCATTAAGACATGTTATTTTACTATTAACTTAGCATGGGTTCCATTTTGTGCTTAATGATGGTCCACATTAATAACTTCCCCCCCTTAGTTAAAGAAAAAAGAAATGTCTCTTTAAAATTGAAATCACTGCTATATGTCTCGCCTCACCCCATGCCTGGAACAAACTCCCTGAGCCCATACGCCGTGCCCCCTCCCTACCCATCTTCAAATCAATGCTCAAAGCCCACCTCTTCAATGTCGCCTTCGGCACCTAATCACTACACCTCTTCTCAGGAAAACTTATCTACCCCAACTTGACATTTCGTCCTTTAGATTGGAAGCTCTTCCGAGCAGGGACCGTCCTTAATTGTTAATTTGTACAGCGCTGCGTAACCCTAGTAGCGCTCTAGAAATGTTAAGTAGTAGTAGTAGTATATGTAATAAGGTGAGCCAAGTATAGGACAATCAAGCCACTGTGACATCACTGATGAGGACGGCTCTTATTGGTGGAATGAGGCATTATGACATCACAATATCAGCTTTGGTTACCAGAGACTAGAACTCTTCACACTAGGGGGGGGAGGATATCAACACAAAACCACTACAGTAGTCACAAGTGTAGTAGAAATCAGTAGGGTTGTCGATGGTTCTTCCAACAGACACTCTACACCATGAAGGTCAAAGAAAAAAAATTTATTTGGTGAGTGGCTAAGACCCAATGTGGGACTGTGTTCTGGCATAAAAGCCTGCCTCAGGGGTCTGCTTAATGTATGAAAATAGCAATTGATTCTTCTATTGTTGCAGAATAAAAATCTAACACTAAAAATACAGGAAAAGGAATCTCTTTGTTGCTCTTTCAACACTAGCACGGGAAAGGTAAAGAACTCCGAGCATGTGGACTTAATGCTAATGTATGTAAACCTTAGCCTCATAGAAATATAGTAACATAGTAAATGACGGCAGATAGAGACCTGTACGGTCCATCCAGTCTGCCCAACTCAAAGATCAGATGATGTTTGTTTTCATATTTACTTTGTACGTATCTCCACACTCTCCAGAACGAGGCTAAGGCTTACATGCATTAGCGTTTAGTCCCCATGAGCGGAGTTCTTTCAGAGATTCCTTTCACTATATTGTCAGTGCTGGATCTATTCTGCAGCAACAGAAGAATCAATTGCTATTTTTATACATTTAGCAGACCACTGAGGCAGGCTTTTATGCTGAAACATGAACCCATCTCGGATCTTAGCCACTCATCAAATAAATATTATCTGTGACCTTCATGGTGTATGAGTGTCTGTTGGAAAATCCATCAGCAGCCCTACTGATTTCTACAACACTTGTGACTACCATAGTGGTTTTGTTTGGGTCGTCCACCTTGGTGGCCATGTTGCTTTTGAATATGTTTTGCAATCGTTTAACTGGACCTCCCATGAAATTTACTCAAGGTGATACACATACAGTAGTTACCTTGTGTTCATTATGGTCCTATGAAAATTCAAACAGAAAAACATTTTTATTGTATAAGATACTGGACTCGGTTTATTGTTAATAATTGCATCTGCATGACAGGAACAAAAGTGTGGTAATTGTAATTGAGATAATTTCCAACAGATTGTGGTATGTGAAATGTTTGTTTATTCATATAATGCTTTTATATCTAACATAATTATGGAAATGTTTGTAGACCTTCTCTTTGTATGGTTGTTATTGATTATATTGTATTTGTTTGTAGAACAGACACCGATACCTGATGCAGCCTGCTTTGGCAAAACATAGCCACATCAGGTTATCTTATCAATAAAGTTGTGGACATTTTTGTTTGGACTTTTTGAATGGTGCTAATTTTTTAGATTCTATGAAGGTGTGGTATTACAACACAAAGAGCCAAGTAGAATGATATTACTATGAAACAAATAATTGTCACTCAGATTGAACATTAAGAACATAAGAGTAGCCATACTGGGTCAGACCAATGGTCTATCTAGCTCAGTATCCTGTTTTCCAAACAGTGGCCAAGCCAGGTCACAAGTACCTGGCAGAAACCCAAATTGTGGCAACGTTCCAGAACCCCAAAGAGTAACAAGATTCTGAAATCATAACAAATAGCAAAACTCCATGAAGAATCTCAAAGAGTAGCAACAATCCAGAACCAAAAAAAGTAACAAGATTCCGGAATCATAACAAATAGCAAAGGTCTAAAATACAAACTAATGCACGCGTCAAACTATACATACGTGAGCACACAGTTATGGAACGCATTGCCGTGCAACCTAAAGGCGATCCACGAACGTATGAGCTTCCGCAAACTCCTGAAGACCCATCTCTTTGACAAGGCATACCACAAGGATCAACCAATATGAATACACACAACTTCTCCACATATATCCTGTACTATTTTATTATATCTGCTTGTAACACTACTATCATGCTTCATCATTATCATGTTGAACAAGATTTTCTAACATATTTCCACTAATCATGTATTGTAAGCCACATTGAGCCTGCAAAGAGGTGGGAAAATGTGGGATACAAATGCAATAAATAAATAAATAAATTCATTCCATGAAGAATCTCAAAGAGTAGCAACATTCCAGAACCAAAAGAATAGCAAGATTCCATGAAGAATAAAGAGTAGCAACATTCCAGAACCCCAAAGAGTAGCAAGATTCTGGAACCCTAAAGAGTAGCAACATTCCATGCTACAAATCCCAGGGCAAGTGGTTGCTTCCCTGTCTCAATAGCAGACTATGGACTTTTCCTCCAGGAATTTGTCAAAACCTTTTTAGAACCCAGATACACTAACCGTTGGAATCACACCATCAAGTTGGCAACCTGTGTGGCTACAATATAACTTGCTAGTTCCACAGAAGGCAAAGATGAAACCCATAGGGACCCTTTTACTAAGCTGTGGTAAAAGGGGCCCTACGCTAGTGGAAGTGTGAGCTTTTGCTGTGCGCAGAGTCCCCTTTTACCACAGTGGGTAAAAAGGTGGAAAAAAGAAATGGCCGTGTGGTAAGTTCGCACTTGCTACACGGCCATTATGGGGGGACCAATTCCTGCCACCCACTGAGGTGGCAGTAAGGTCTCCCATGCTAACCTAGCAGTAAACCCCTGCAGTGATAATTTTTGAACAATTCTGGCAGCACCGGAAATGCCGTATGCGTGACCGCGATGGGCCAGCGGTAGTTCTGGATTGCCATTAGGGAACCGTTTAGTAAAAGGTCCCCGTTGGAAATAGTAAGGATCTATAAGCAGTAGCTGTTGCTACATCACTAGCCCCCCCCCCCCATTTCCCCTAGGGTGTGCTCCCAGAAAATATTTGTGTTGCTTCCTGTAACATTTCTAGGAATGTTAACTTTATTAGAGTTTTTTTCCGTTATATCGTCATGGGAGCAATGGACTGAATTCAGTCGGCGATCAAAATTCAGTGCTGAAAACAATCGGCACTGAATAGTATTCTTTAATGGGTGTTTGGGGATCAGCGCCCTTTATAGACTAGCACAGGAATCTGCACCCAACTTGGGGCACGAGGATTTATACAAACCAAAATCTGGTGCAAATCCTTGCACGTAAGTTAGGCATAGATCTCCAGTATTCAGAAATACTGCATGCATTTTTAGTGAATATCCCTGACCACCCATGTCCACACCGCCTTTTGAGTTGCACGCTATAAGATTTGTGCGTGAATCTTTACAGAATAGCGCTTAGCAAGACGTGTGCGCAAATAAAAAAATGTTGCCATTCAAAGCCAATAATTGTTAGCGCCCAATTATTACTGCTAATTGGCTCATTACCCAAGTTAGTTGCACACACCTCTCAGGATAGCGCACGATTTTGCACGTGGAAATTTGCACACCTTTTCTAGAATCTGGCCAAATATCATTAAGAGTGCAGGCTTTTTCAGACACAAGACAGTACTTGAGATGCACTTCAGATCTGCACCAATGATGATGCAAAAGAAACCCGTTCCAGATATGCAGTCCAAACAGCAAGTTTATTTAACATGAAACCTGACGTGGTCCACGTTTTTGGTCAGATTCTATATAGAGTGCCTGAAAAATCCATGCGGTAAAAAAATATGCCTAAGCGTATTCTCTAAAGTAACCATACATTTTTATAGAATGGGCTTAAATTTTTGGAGTATACAAAAGTTAAATGAAAGAGATAATGGGCCAGACTTTGAAACTGTAGATAAGTTTGAGTCCCTCTGTGTGTTTCTTTGGGGATCTAAATCTCTCACTGGAAGCAGACAAAATTTTATATAATCCTCTGACTAATCAGCAGCATCCTGACTCAGTACATGAGGTTCTTGCAGCTCACTAAGAGATACAAACCAGGACTTAATCACTTGAAAGTGTAAAGGTTTTCCGCTCTGGGTATGCGAGGATGTGTGACATTACCTTATGAACCAGCCAATGTAGTTCCAAAATATATTTGTTCTGCCACCATTGTATTGCTGACGTCAAGGTCATCACACATTGTCCGAAACTAGTTCTTCCAAGGTTAGTAAGTTATGTTTTATGTCTTACATCTGTCTAAAGTTGTTGGATTATTCTGAGTTAAATCTACATGTGTTCTTTTCACTTATATTTCAGCTGTAATAAGTACCAAGTCATGCACTTTTGCAGGTTATATCTCTTGGTCATAGCATGAAGATTAAATCATGACATAAATGAGTTGCCCTACTGGGTCACACCAGAGGTCCATCAAGACCAATATCCTGTTTCCAACAGTAGTCAAGCCAAGTACTTGGTAAGATCCCTAAATATAGACAGTCTCCATGCTGGTGATCCTCAGGGAGTCTACTTTACTAAAGGTATATGGACTTTTCCTCCAGAAACTTGCCCAAACCGTTTTTTCCCTGTTTTGACCACATTCTCTGGCAATGAATTCCAGAGCTTTGTTCTGTGTTGAGCCAAAAATATTTCCTCCAATTTGTTTTTAAAAGTGCTACTTACTAACTTCATGGAGTGTCCCCTTGTCTTTGTAGTTATCGAAAGCGTAAACAACTGATCTGCAAGTTTTAGTGAACTATCAAAACTTGTTAAATGCTAATTTTAGTGAATAAAAAGAACAAATAGGACCACAAAATTGGATAATAAATATTTATTTGCTCAAAACTTCAAGGAGACATCAAAGGGTAACTGAAAAATGTTGATAAGTGCCAACTAAGCACCTTGCTCAATTTGACGTTTGTTGATTTTTGTGTCCTAGTTGTTTTTTCTTTTTGGGAGTTGCAAGTGAACCAGGAAAATGTGTTTTGAAACCATCAGGAGCAATGCTTAAAGGAAAACAATGAGCAGACCTGCAGACTGACATGCATTTCTACTATTGCAAATTAGAAATGTTTGGAATATTTTCTTGACCTGATGAGAAAAAAAAGATTACCCTGATGAAGTGCACACAGCTCTTCACAGTTAGTCAGAAAGTTATTGAGAAAGTCCATAAGAACATAAGAGAAGTCACACTGGGTCAGACCGATGGTTATTCTAGCCCAGTGTCCCGTTTCCAACAGTGGTCAATCCAGGTTAAAAGTACCTGGCAAAAACCCAAATCGTGGCAATACTCCATACTACAAATCCCAGGGCAAGCAGTAGCTTCCCCGTGTCTGTCTTAATAGCAGACTATGGACTTCTCCTCCAGGAACTTGTACAAACCTTTTTTTAAACCCAGATGCGCTAACTGCTGTTACCACATCCTCCGACAAAGAGTTCCAGAGCTTAACTATTCATTGAGTGAAAAATTATTTCCTCCTATTTGTTTTAAAAGTATTTCCATGTAACTTCCTTGACTGTCCCCTAGCCTTTGTATTTTTGGAATGAGTAAAAAATCAATTTACTTCTACTCGTTCTACACCACTCCGGATTTTGTAGACCTCAATCATATCTCCCCTCAGCCATCTCTTTTCCAAGCTGAAGAGCCCTAACCTCTTTAGCCTTTCCTCATACGAGAGGAGTTCCAGCCCCTTTATTATTTTGATCGCTGTTCTTTGAACCTAACAAAATATTGTTTGTTGATCTTTTCTCTATATCTTCACATGAATTAAAGTGGCAACTTCACTACTTTAGTCATGAACTCACCCAAAAAAACAGGTGAAAGGAACAACAGGAAACCTTGATGTGGAGGAACAAATCAGGGATATGGAATATTAGCAAACATTAAGGGATACTTTTGAATGCTAATCAAAAACCGTATCATCTTGTTTTCTCTTCTGTATTTTCTTTTATTTCTATTTATTACCAAACTAGTGGAACCCAGCCCATTTCCTCAACAATGAAACGGGCCCTAGGAAGGCTCTCTTGTAAGTGATTTTTTGTCTCTCCCCTGCCCTCCCCTCCATGTCCAGCGATTCTCCTCTTCCCTGCCCTCCCATTCATGTCCTGCGATTCTCTTCTCTCCTGTCCTCTCCTCCCATCCATGTCCATCGATTCTGCTCTGCTCTGCCCTGCCCTCCTTTCAATGCGCCGCAATTCTCTCTTCCTTTGTACCTCATCGTTTTCCGGCTGGCCTGGCTGGCTTCCCTTCTGTTGGTAACATCCTGATGTCAGCTCGCCTCCAGCGTTCCCTTCCCTCTCACTGTTCCACCCTCATTATGTTTTGACGGGAGGGCGGGGCAGAGAGGGGGAATGGAACGCTGGAGGCTGGCTGACATCATGAGATGTTACGAACCCAGGCAGCCAAACAGCGATGGAACGTTGGAAGTGCAATTATTATATAGGATGTTCCCCCCCTTTGCAAAGCCACTCTAGAGGCTGCTGGTGCGGTTATGCCGACACAGCCCATTCACTTTGAATGGGTTGCGTTGACATTGCTGCGCGGCTTTGTAAAAGGGGTAAGAGAAACTCAAGCATAAAGCACATCATAAAGGAACAAATAGCAGTGATTCAAGAAACAATACATAATCAGAGGCAACACCATTTATAAAAAAAATTCAACACAGAACACAGACCAAATTCTTGATTTCTTGCCTAAATTTAATTTAATTTCATATTTATATTTTGCTCTAGCACCCAAGATGCCACTACAAAAATTTCAAGGTCCAAATTGCCTATACACACCAAGTCAAATTATATATAAACATTATTAAAATATTAAGACTAAATAAAAGAAAATAAAAATAAAACCTTCTAAGATAGGACAAGATTGGGGGTGGTATTGGGTCAATATTCAGTCAATGGGAGTCAGCATTTCTTTAAACACTCTTGGGCCGATGCTGGGAACTCCCACAGTAAAGCCAACAGCGCAGAACCCATGCCACCGAAACAGCGCAGAAAACTTGCTCACCCATGCTCAAAGGAAATGCTATTCAAATTATATGCATGCTGTGAAAGTGAAAGCAAGGGGGAGCGTTCTTGGTGCATGTACAGAAGAGTTTCACGGTAAGGAATCCTGTTTAGAAGGAATGGATCCAAAGAAGCTTAGCGGAGATTAGGTGGCAACACCGATAATTAGGAGGCAAAGCCACAACTGGGCAGACTTCTACGGTCTGTGCCCTGATTGTGGCTGAATAGATTTGGATGGGCTGGAGTGGAGCTTTTCAGGGGCTTCGATGACAACTTCAGAAGTTTTAGAACAAGAACCGTATCGGGCACACTTCTACGGTCTATGCCAGGAAAATGGCAAAGACAAATCAAGATCAGGTAAGACAAATGAAGTATCACATCATCCCTTAAGTAATGAGTTTATCTTGATGGGCAGACTGGATGGACCGTTCAGGTCTTTATCTGCCGTCAATTTAGTATCGTACTATGTTATGTAAGCTCAGCTCTTGTGCGCATGTGCCAGGCAAACCCGAAATGAAGCACATTATTGCCTGTTTTCTGTGCCCTTAAATATTTTATTTATTTATTTATTTATTAAGGTTTTCATTTTTTTAAACTTGGAAGGATTACATTTAAGTGCAGGAAACAGGCGCCAATCACTGCCCTGTTTGCTGTGACTCCCACACATTCGTCTCTCACTACCAGTGCTAAGGGGCTTGCACGGGCTTCCTTCTGCTTCCAAATTAATTAAAAAACTGACAGATTTAAAATAAGGAATCATGAGAAATCCTCTCTTCAAACTCCCTAATGTCTGCTCTGAGCTAGTTAGGTTTTCAGCGGTAAGGGCGGCCTGCGTTGTTCTCTCAGCATTGGAAGGCAATAGGAAATGACCTCATTAACACCCGTTTGACTACGATTGCGCTAACCTTTGCTGCGCTTGTTGGTCTTCCGGTGCTAATCACTTCCAGTGCTGGTGTTACGTTTTGAGCAATGGCCCATGACTGCCGTGGGCTGAACTAGTTTTCCATGTCTTACCAATATGCAGTGCCAGCATCCAGACAGATAATCGGATAAGGTTAGGACTGCTATTGATGTGGTCCTACCTGCTCGGTTAGTTATTCGGAGACTAAATTGTGTGGTCCCGATATTCAGACCGTGGGATTTAGCTGGGCTGACTCCTGCGGTCGGAGCTGAGCCTGGATATTTGATGCCGGACCATGTCTGGGATCTGGCAGTGAATATTCATGTCATCGCGTCATCCTGAAGTTAACCAGGCACTATGCAGAGACCAGTGCTTGGTTAGCTTGGCGGCTAAAGTTAGGACAACCTAACATGATGTGCTTACTTCACCAGTTAACAGACTGAATATCGCCGCTAACCAATGAAGTGCTGGGTCCACCCACACTCTGCCTTTGGAACACCCCAGCATTGCCTAGTTAGATACTGCTATCTGTGGCCAGCTCGTTGACTTAAGTGAGGCGTAGATATATGCAGAGAAAGTGGACGATGGGCTTGAGAAAGAGAGAGAGATTTTCAAAAATGTTTTTCTCCCCAGGTAAACCCCCATTTTCCCAAGGAGAACCCTTTGAAAAGGACCCTCCCTGATTCTTTACAATGGACCAAGAGGCAGAATTAAAAAACGAAGAAGTGTGTTGACGAGCAGGGCTTCATTTTCTCAGGACAGGCTGAGCCAGGGCATTACCCCAGGGCATACATGGACCTGTAGTTCCAGTTTTCCTAGTATAAATTCTCGACTATGCTAATATTTTACTAAGGGAAGGAGGTACCTACTGTCCTTTATAGAAAAGATGCAATATAGGTGCTTGCTTATAAATTATCACCTTGGAATTATTTCCATTCCATATGTGTGTGTGTAAGTTTGTTTTGTTTGTACAGCTTTTGATGCTGCTTTCGACTCCTGACTTGTAACTTTTATCTTATCCTTATGTGTCCTTCTGTCTGTCCTTCCCTTATCCTTTTTGGTCCTGTCTGTTTGTCCTGATTTAGATTGTAAGCTCTTTTGAGCAGGGACTATCTTCTTCATGTTCAATTGTAAAGCGCTGCATACAACTGGTAGCGTTATAGAAGTGATTTATAGTAGTAGTAGTAAATGGACACTGGTAATACTCTGTACCAGGGCTCAAGCAGCTAACCCAGCATGTATGACTGCATAAAAAGCCCAGTTAACTGTGTGGGTACAGAAATTAATATTAACCATGCCAGGGTAACTTCTAGGCACTGCCAACACCCAGATATTCAGAGGATCTGGCACTGAAAATCTAATTTAGCCAGCAATGGCTGAATATTGACTTGTACGTTTTTGGCTGAAAATTCATCTTAATTTAGAAGCTTAAAAGTTATGGGGTCGCTATTTAGCTGACCGGATTCGGGGCAGATATTTAGTGGATAACTTCAGCGTCAGTAGCCAGATGTTGAATATTCAGGTTTAAATTAGCCTGTGGAGGCCAAGGATTACAAAAACGCTATCATGGGCTGAATATTGACTGATATGCTTATAAATTTAGTCCTGCTATTCATTTGCCTAATTTATGAGCCTTGTGCTGAAAATTAGTACTCAGTTCCTAACTTTTTCCCACCCTAAATCCGCCTCTGTTGAAACCCACTTTTTATTTTTGAATCATGTCTGTGCTTCTTTGAATACCTCTAAAGCACTCCGTTCCTGAAGAAGCCACGTTTCTAGGCGAAACGGGTTCCCGTAGAACGGACAATGAAGAGTGCCTGATTCCAAAGCTAAGCGGCGTGAACAGACAAATGAGAGTGCCCGAATCTAAAACTAAAAAGCTAAGTAGCATAATATTCTATGCCTCAGTGATTGAATATTTGAAATGACTATTTCAATGTGGGAAAGAATAAGAATGTATTAGAAAAAAATTTAAAAATATTAATAATATAGTAAAAAGCCATAAAATTGTAAGCTCACTATAGAATGAAGTTTTTTAGCCCAATGATCGAATCGTGGTGCGTGTCATAAAAGTTTATATGACCACACACTAAACCCTGGGTATTTTACCCACGGTTTCTGAGGGCTTTTTCTTCATTTACTAACAAGCACGTTAATTGTCACTGGAATTTCAACTGTGTGATGGGACAACTTCCCTATGAGGAAAGGCTAAAGCAGCTAGGTCTCTTAAGCTTGGAGAAAAGATGGTTGCAGGGAGATATGATAGAGGTCTATAAAACAATGAGTGGAGTGGAAGGGGTAGATGTGAATCACTTGTTTACTCTTTCCAAAAATATTAGTACTAGGGGGCACTCAATGAAGCTACAAAGTAGTAGATTTAAAATGAATCGGAGAAAATATTTCTTCACTCATTGTGTAATTTAACTCTTGAATTGATTGCCAAAGAATGTAGTAAAAGTGGTTAGCTTACAAGAGTTTTAAAAAAGGTTTAGATGGCTTCCTAAAGGAAAAGTCCATAGACCATTATTAAAATGGACTTAGGGAAAATCCACTGCTTATTTTTAGGATAACTGTCAAAATTATATATGGCTATAATCTACCAATGTACCGATAATACTTGCAACATTCACTAGTGGTAGAATATAAAGAACACGGTGCTAATCCGTATTGGATGGAATGGAGAAGTCTCATTCAGTCACTTCAACTACTTAGGCTACTGCTTTTAACACCCTTCGGGTGAGCCTGTGTGGTGTGACAATTTATAATCATCGACACCCTCCAACCATCCGTGATATGTGTAATTGTGACTAGTGATCTTTTCTCTTGTCTGATTTACTTAATAGTTTTTTTAAAAAACTTTTTGTTGAATATCACTCTTCGTTTATAACTCACACCTCTTCACAGCTTAGCACTCAAGTGATCTTCACACTTTATATTTTCAAATGCCGGAGGCAATTGCAAACAATTGTGGTCCCGGAAATGGCTTACGTGTCTGTATACCTCTCTTACATTCAGGTTTTACAACTGCCATAAATTACACTTATTTCATGTAGGAGACATAGGAGCTGGACTGATATAATTTATCTTTACATGCTCCCAGGTATGACTGTAATCCCTGGGATAAGCAGCATAAAATGTATTGTACTGTTTTGGGATCTTGCTGGGTACTTGTGAACCTGGATTGGCCACTGTTTGAAACAGGATGCTGGGCTTGATGGACCTTCGGTGTGTCCCAGTATGGCAATACTTATGTACTTATTGGGCACAGAGTAGTTTGTTAAAGACATAGTTCCCTGCTAGGCAGGGTTTGAGTTCAATTAGTAGTGCTGATAAAACCACCATCAGTGCTGAATGTACAAAACTCACAATTAATGTGAAACTCAGCTGCCTGAGTATTGTTGCATACTACCTACAAAGACTATTGGTTTGACTCTTAAAGAGGCTTCTGATTCAGTTCAACTGCATCCAGCACTAGCTCCCATGTTGGTGTACTTGAGTTAGAACCTCAGTACTGTCTGTCTTGCATGTGCCAAACTTTGTAACTGTTCAACTTTGTCCTTCCAGGAGAGATATGAAAGCCAGCAACCAGAGTACAGTGACAGAATTCATTATTGCAGGATTCCCGGGCATCGAAGGCATCCAGTCCTTGCTCTTTGTGTTCCTCCTTCTCACGTACCTCCTCATCATTACTGGGAATGTGCTTATCTTCTTGGCGATCCGGCTCCATCAGCGTCTCCATGCTCCCATGTACTTTTTCATCAGCGTTCTGTCCTGCCTGGAACTCTGCTATACAGCAGTCACTATCCCCAAAATGCTTTCCAATTTACTAGATGCGAGGAAAAGCATTTCTTTCAGGGGTTGCATCTTGCAGATTTATTGTTTTCATGCCATGGGGATCACCGAAGTCTTCCTGCTCACATCAATGGCTTATGACCGCTACTTGGCCATCTGCACTCCCTTGTATTACCCAACTGTCATGACATCAAAAGTTGGCATGTTGCTGGTTGCAGGCTCTTGGCTTTGTGGATTTCTCTACCCCTTGCCGGAAATCATTCTGGTTTCTCGTTTGCCTTTCTGTGGCTCCAATGTCATTGATCATATTTTCTGTGATTTGCCGCCCCTGCTGAGCTTAGCTTGTGGTGATACCTCCTTAAGCTTACTTGTTGATTTTACGTTGAACATCTGTGTGCTGTCGGTACCTCTTCTCCTCATCCTGCTCTCTTATATCAAAATCATCCAGGCTGTGTTGAAGATCCAGTCTGCAGAAGGACGGAAAAAGGCCTTCTCCACCTGTGCCACTCACCTCATTGTGGTGGCGATGTTCATCGGCACGCCGGGCTTCATGTACATCCGGCTGACCAAAACGTACTCTTTGGCCTATGATAGGATGCTCTCGGTGATCTATGCTGTTATAACACCCTTGCTAAACCCAATAATATACAGTCTGAGAAACAAGGAGATAAGAGATGCTATGTGGAAGATGGTGACAGGAAGACAGTAGGTCTTGGCCTGTACATTTTTCATCTCACTAAATTCATTTAGGTGGTACCAGTTAAACTATAGATCTAAGCAGTATGTTTATGTTTAATACAATGATATAACGCAAAGTCCAATTCAACAGGATATATGTGGTGTACATTAATTGTATAGTAATTGTATATAGATAATCTGTCTCCTAGTTATTCTGTAAAGAGCAGCTGTCTACTCTATCTGGAGTAAAGATTTTCTCAACCTAGGTGCAGAAAAAAATCTCTCTAGTTATTCATTAGTGGGATGGCGTTCAGGCCGGTGCTAGACATGATGGAGTCTAGGGAGGGGGCCCCCAAAGCTTTCTTGCAGATTGTCCCTCTTTCAACTTCAGGCAGGATTGGGGCCCCCATTGACATGGTGGTCCAGGGCTCTGTTTGCTCAGCCCTAACGCCGGCCCTGATGGCGTAGCATAAACTGAGGACAAGGATAGGTTCGCTCACCATTGGCCTGATTCCAAATCTCTGGAAAATAAGCTTAATAACTTAGGCCCTGTTAGGCACCAAAAGTAATCAGGTAGCACGCCTATACTATAACAGTTTAATTTCTGTTCTAGAATACTAGCCTATGTTGGCATCAGGATTAGGCGCTACCAGTTATGACAGGTCTATGGTTGGTGCAAATGTTAGAACGTAAATGCAACATGGAGTGTAATTTATAGTATTTCTTCAATGTTGGCCCCACCCATGTGAATGCCCCTAACAATTACATATGAAGTCATTTTACACCTAATTATCAAATAGGTATACACACTTTACACGATGTGATACCCGCAAGTGAGCCTTCTCTGGAGTAGCCCCCACACTCTGGAATGCATTTCCTGAAAGGCTCCGCTTAACACAAGACTATCTCTACTTCAGGAAGCAGGTGAAAGCTTGGCTCTTCAACCAGGCCTTGAATGGAAGAAGTAACTAACTCGTTAGTCTCACTCACACACACAAGGATTGACTCGGGTTGCATATACTGCAGCGGGACATGCTTATCCACTCCTCCATGTGCAACTTTCTTTAAATCAGTCACCTTACTTTCTAATTCTTCCTACTTCTTACCCATCTATATGTTACAACTTTGCCTTACCCTTCACTACCAATTATAATGTTCTATTACGTATTGTGTTGACATTGCAAGTATACAATACCATACTTTGTATTGTTTTCAAATATTTTTACTGCTGTAATTGCCTATTGCTCATGTTTGATCTATTCTTACTGTACACCACTTTGAGTGAACTCCTTCAAAAAGGCGGTAAATAAATCCTAATAAATAAATAAATAAATAAATTCTATAACACTGTACACAAATCCTAGAAATGCCCCTGATCCAGCCCATACCCTTCCCATGGCCATTCGCACAGAACAGTACTCTCTGACCCCAGAGTCGCAGCATGCACCAATGCCAAAATTACTGCAGGGTGCCTGAGCATGCCCTGCATTAAGGCATTTTAAGCTGCGGTAAGCATGCGTTGGTGCTTACTGTAGCTTTGTAAAAGGACCCCTAAGAGGGCTACAGGGTGGGAGAGTTGGTAGGGTGGGTGTTAGGTTCTGAGGAAGAAGCAGGAATGGATTGGGGGACTGTTGATTTCACAGATCTGCACCCTGGTCCACAAAATTATCTACGACGAAGCCCCGGGATACATGACAGACCTCATAGACCTACCAACCAGAAACACAACAGGATCAACACGAACTTACCTAAATCTCCAATACCCAAGCTGCAAAGGACTCAAATACAAATCAACCTATGCATCCAGCCTTTCCTACATAAGCACACAACTATGGAACGCATTACCAAGAGCCGTGAAAACAACTTATAATCACCTAAACTTTCGGAAATCATTAAAAACTAACCTGCTCAAAAAGGCATACCCTACTGACCCAACTTAAATGCCTGTACCCTGCAACATAACGAATGCCTGTACCCTGCAATACAATGAAACTAAGCCCGTAATGGACATATAATAACTCTTCCTCTCTACGATTCCCTAATGTGTCTGTTACACATGAACCTTACTCTACCATAACATCAGTTTGTATTTGTTCATACCGGATTTGGCGATCGCCATACGGTAGTATGTGAGCCACATTGAGCCTGCAAATAGGTGGGAAAATGTGGGATACAAATGTAACAAATAAATAAAATAAATAAACAGATGGTCTTCTCTCGCATCTTCGGGATTGTGGTGAGGAGGGGGTGGTTAGGAGGGGAGGTGTTGGGGGAGGCAAGTGTTGGGGAAAATGTTGTTGTTGTATTATTAAAGAGGGGGGTGAAATAGGTTGTATTTTCAACTTGTCGCATTATTAATGTACGTTTTCTACCTGAATTTTTGCTTTCTCTGTTTCAGTTATCTGTATTTCCTCTATCTATATATATATATAATTCTCACCTCCAACGTTCTGTCCTGCCTGGGACCGTGGCTCCTGTGGTCTGCTAGGCACCATCATGACGTGTGCCCCTCACGCCACTCCCACCGAGTTCCAGATTCCACCCTCCCTCCGATTTCAACACCCTCCCCTCCGCGTTATGGACCCCTGGAACCCTCTGCCGCGATCCCCTCGACCCCCCCCTCCAGACGAAAACACTCCTCTGCCGCCGTCGTGTAACTGTGCTGACGGGGGACCCCAACCCCCGACAGCCGAAGTTCTCTTCTCGGCTGTGCCGGGGCGTTTCTTCATGAATGATCAGCTGTTCAAGTTTCTGTGCGCGCGTCTGACATCAGACACATGTACAGAAACTTCAACAGATGATCATTCAGCAAGCAACACGCTGGCACAGACGAAAACAGAACTTCTTGATCATTCAGCAAGCAACATGCCGGCACAGACAAAAACAGAACTTTGGCTGTCGAGGGTTGGGGTCCCCCGTCAGCACAGGTACGCGACGGCGGCGGGGGAGTGTTTTCGTCGGGAAGGGGGGGTCGAGGGGGTCGCAGAAGGGGGGTCCAGGGGTCCGTAACGCGGACGGGGGTGTTGAAATCGGAGGGAGGGGGGAGTCTGGAACTCAGTGGGAGGGGTGTGAGGGGGCCTTGAAATGGGTGGGTGGGTGGGAGGCTGGGAGGCCTGTGTGGGTGGGTGGGAGGAAGGGGGGCCTTGAGCTGGGAGGGAGGCCTTAAACTGGGAGGGAGGGAGGCAGGCCTTGAACTGGGTGGGAGGGAGGAAGGCAGGGAGGGAGGGAGGGTGGCCTTGAACTGGGAGGGAGGGTGGCTTTGAACTGGAGGGAGGGTGGGAGGGGGGTCTGGAACTCGGAGGGGACAGAGCGAGACAGCGAGGGAGGGTGGGGGATTGCCTTGCTAGCACCCGTTTCATTTCATAACGAAATGGGCCTTTTTTACTAGTGTTTCAATAAAAATATGAATGTTTCACAAGAAAAAAAAGTTAAATAAGCAAAAAAGCTGTTGTAACTTTGGTCACCAAGTTAACTGGGTCATTTTGAGGCTGGATCCACAATGGACAGGAGCAGGTGGGCATCACTGAAGAGCTGCCAACTTGGTCCCGCTTGATCCAGTACTAGCTTTACCCCAATGCATGCAGGGAATTGTAGTTCTGATTTTCCCATTGCATTCCCTAAGAAAGGCAAGGCTACAAGTTCCTGCATGCAATGGGTCAACTCAGGACTGAACCTACCTGTCGGGGGAATCTGGATCCTGGTGGCAACTTTACATATTTTCTGTCCTTTACAACCCTCCTCAACCATGAGGGAGATTCTAGGTAGGCCTGGAGAGGCCCATGGGGGTGGGGAGGGGGTTCTGGTCCAGAGGGGAGAGAAGGGGGTTTGGGGCTTGGGGCTTGGACCAGGTCCTGATTTTTCTTCATAGCGAGAGAGGGGGACATGAGATTGAGGAGAGGGAGGAGGTGGGGGCTTGGACTGGGACCTGATTTTTCTTTGGGTGGTGGTGGGAAGGGGTATTGGGACTTGGGGGGCGTCCAGAAGCCCTGATGCCACTACTGAGGGGGGGGGGGGGGGAGGGGGAATTGGAGCATCTCTTTGTACTTATTTGTATCCAGGGCAATATTCAGCAGAGGCCTACATACATCTCTTATGTAGGTTCTGGCTGAATATCAGCTGGGACTGATATAAGCTCGGCGGCCAGCAGACGTTGAATTAGCCAGTGCTCGGTCATGGCCTGGCATTGAACGTCTGGGGCAAATTCTGCTTGCAGTGGTCAGTGTTAAAAAACCAGCCCTGACCACCATGGGCTGAATAATGGCTGGATACACCGTTGTTTGAACAAGGGTTAGAATATGGGGTCCATAAAGACAGTTCCCCCCCCTGAAATTCAAAGTGATTTAAGCAGGCAGGGAAGCTCCTGCGCATTTAAATCACCTGTTGCTTCCTAAGCCCTGAAATTCAGCAGCACTAAACCGGGCAGCGCCGGTGAATATCGTCTCTGACCGGCCCCAGAAAAAGTGGGCAGGTCAGGGGGCAGTTGTCGCTTGGACTAATTTCTTTTTACCAATGTCCGTGTAAATGTTTAATTCAACTTGATAACAACAGACACATCTTTTCTGATCCCAAGCAGTTAAAGACTTTTCTCAACAGAGTTGGGGTTGGGGGATTAGTGAGGAGTAGTAACTAGGTTACTGTTGTTTAGTTTTGCTAACCTGGGAGCCCTGTGTTTCGTTCAAATGTTGTTATCTGATTGATTTTTTATCAGCCTGATTTCTTACTGATTTTTCTCTGTATGTGGACCTCTTTGAACTTTTCCATCTTTCATGTATTTCTCTTCTTATCTGTTTTCCTTAGAAGTTATTTTTTTCCTCGTTATGGATGTAACTCCTAGACCTACTGCAGTTTTCTGCTTGTTAATTTTCAAATACACAAATGTGAGTGCTGCGCCCAGATGCACCCATAAATGAATTAGTTAATCGGGGGGGCTGACAATTATTGACATTAATTGGAGTTAATTGGCACTAATTAATCTGCCTACGTACTATTCTATAATGCTGACACAACCAAAGTGTCTTGCATGCAACCCACAAGGGGGCATTGCAGTAGGAAATGTATGGATGGGTCAGGCGCATTCCAAATATTTAGGTGTAGAGTTATATAATACTCAGGCTAGATGTCCAACTTGTGCGCTAGGATTTATACCAGCTGGTGTAAGTCCTCAGACCTAAAGCTGGGTGCGAGAATCCGCTTTAAACACTTTTTTATAAAGGGTGCTCAGCCTGGAGCAGTGGCGTATTTATTTCAGGTGAGTGTGTTGTATATGCAACAGAAGCGGAGCCAGGATGAGGCAAGTTGACGGCGTGGGTGGAGCGAGAGCGGACTTCCGCCAGTGCACATTAACTGCAACAGGATGAAAAAAAATAGGCGCCGGCAGAACTCCATTTGGGGGAGCGGCCGCTCCTCTGGAACCCCCCACCTAGCTACGACACTGATATGCAACCTCTGTCAGACTGCCCCCCGCCTCAAAATCATTTCCCTCCAGTCTTTACACTCATAGGCTGCCTGTGGCCTGCACTGGGACTTTCTCTGTGAACCATCTCGCCCCTTCTGACACAACTTCCTGTTTTGTGAAGGGCGGCACGGTTCACAGAGAAAGCCCCGGTGCAGGCCGCAGGCAGCCTAAGAGTGCTGCTGTCCGAGCAAACACTGGAGCAGAGCAGGTGATTTTAAAGTATGAGGGGCCGCCACAGGGGGTCCGGGAGGGGTGCACCCCCTGTTAAAATTTCTGCCTAAGCCACTGGCCTGGAGTGATCTTTAGAGAATAACACTCAGAGCAGACTTTTCCCAGTGCCTAAATTTGAGTTTCATTTACTGAATCTGGCCCTGGGTGTGTCTGTCTGCCATTATAAAATCAGTCCTCCAAGAAATGCTTGCACAACCGCACGTTGCCCCCGACACCTCAACTTACACCATCTGAGTGATCCAAATGGAACAGGAATGGTCCCAGTCGTTTTGTGAAATGGTGCCGGTCAGGCTGAGGCTGGGGTCATTTTGAAGTATGGAACTAACTGGGAAGCAGCAACTGGGAACTGCCGCTTCTCCATATAAATCACTCCGTAGGTACTGGAACTGGATGGTGCCATAGAGGTGCTACAGGTACCATGGCACTCCCAAAGTTTTCCTTCACTTTCTCTCCTGCGAGACGTTCAGCTTCTTATCTCCTTTCCCCCAGAGTGGCAATACGATACTCTGCATTTACAGAAGACGACACATCGTGGTCAGTCAGCACATAGTACCTTGAGCTTCCACACACGTTCAAGGCCTGACAGCTCCCACCTTCTCTGAAAGTTCAGAGGGGACTGGAACCAACAAGCCTTAAGAATATGTAGATACTCAAGGCCTCACCAGATGCAATGCATCTTCTGTAAATGTGTTATGTTGCTGTCCTGGGAGAGATGGGAAGTAAGAAGCTGAAAACATCTCATTGGGGGGTGTGGGGTGGAAAGAAGGATAGAGATGCTGAAGACTATGGGGGAGGGAAGAAGAAAGATGCTGGAGACCCTCGGGAAGGGCCATAAGGGATGATGCTGGACTATAGAATGGTAGGGAAGAGGGAGATGCTGGACTTGGAAGCTGAGCTGGGGTAGGGTTGGGGGTGGAGCTTAGGCATCCAGGTGGGTGGCTCAAGGGGACTCAGTGTGTTTAGTTGTCAGTAGGAGCAGAACTGATGGCCAGTTAGAGTGTGTTACTGGCAAATAGCAAATACTAAAAAACAACAACGCCCCCCCCCCCCAAATGACATGAAAATTAAAAAAAAATGAAATTCAGTATAGACAGACTCCGAAGGTTCTACCTAGAGTGGATGCCAGAGACCTCTAGTGACTCCAGTAAAGCACTGCATGTTGGCTTGTGAAGACCACAGTAGTTTCCAGAACAAGGGGACAGCTCTGCTGACCAGTGAGGTAACTGTAGGAGGAGACCCCTTTGGGGGGGGGGGACTGGGACTGGTGTAAAACCCCAGCCCCACTTGAAATTCTTCTCTTTGGTTTCTGGTTCCCTAGTCATTGCATCACCCTACAAGGGCTCAAGGGTCTTTTGGTAGCCTAGTCATTGTACTAGAAGGAGCAGAGAAACAGTGAGAAGTGACAAGGGCTACTGAGTCTTCTACACTCCCTTCATAGTGTGATCTTGCTAACAGTAACAGCTTCTAAGGAGACAGAAAAGAAGTTTGGCAGCTCTGAAGTCTAAGAGAGCAGAAGGGAGCCACTGGACTTCGAAAGTAGGAGAGGACACAGCAGACAAGAAGGGCCAGGAAGCATCTGTAACCATATCTGAGTTTCTGAGTTCATTACAGCTCTGACAGATATTCAAAAGAAAAGACTGAAAGTAGAGTTTCTTGGGGAAACGTCTATAACAAGCTGCCTCATTTAGGCACCCCATTGCAGCGTGGAAGCATCGCTTTTGCCAGGTCAATGGCAGGAATAAATAGATTCACCTAAGGATGCCATGCAATGTGTATAACTTATAGTAGACTATAAGACCACCCACAGGATGGTCCCGAGGGCGGCTACTAAAATGGTCAGTGGTCTTCTTCATCAAGCATATAAGACAGTAAACTTTGGAAGACAGGCAGGAGAGGGGAGATATGATAGAGATGTTTAATACCTACATTACATAAATGCACAGGAGTCAACTCTCTTTCAATTGAAAGGAAGCTATAGAACAAGGGATGAAAGCGAAAGGGAATCGACTCAGGAGTAACCTGAGAAAATACTTCTTCATGGAAAGGGTGATGAATTCGTGGAATGGTCTCCCGGTGGAGGTGGTAGAGTTAAAAACAGTATCTGAATTCAAGAGAGCTTGGGACAAGTACATAGGATCTCTGAGGGAGTAATAGGGAGAGTAGATGGCATGGATGAGCAGACTGGTTAGGCCATACGGTCTTTATCTGCTTTCATTTTTCTCTGTTTCTATAAATTGGAGACATTCCCATGCTCTGCCCATTTATTTATTTTGTTACTTTTGTATACTACATTTCCCCACCTTTTTGCAGGCTCAATGCGGCTTACATAGTACCGTTAGCGGTGTTAGCCGATTCCGGTCTGAAACAAATTACAAGGTGTGAACAATACAAGGAGATAGAGCAGCTTTTAAACTAGAAATGGGGGGAAGGCCGACAGTCGCTCAAAAGAGCATGGTTCGGGATAAGGTATCTTTCAAAGATATCACCATAACAGGGAAGATAGAGTATCCTGATAGTGAGGTTGCAAAAGAGATTGTAGTAGATCGGGTATCTTTAAATAACAATAAAAATCAGACAAAAGATTGCCAATTAATACTGTCAAGTACTAAGCATGATGTACTTAGGAACAACAAACATAGTTTGAAATGTCTATATGCGAATGCCAGGAGCCTAAGAAATAAGATGGGGGAGTTGGAATATATTGCACTAAATGAAAAATTAGATATAATAGGCATCTCTGAGACCTGGTAGAAGGAGGATAACCAGTGGGACACTGTCATACCGGGGTACAAATTATATCGTAGTGATAGGGTGAATCGGATTGGTGGAGGGGTAGCATTGTATATTAACGAGAGCCTTGAATCAAATAGATTGAAAATTCTGCAGGAAACAAAACACTCCTTGGAATCACTGTGGATTGAAATTCCATGTGCAAAGGGGAAAAGGATAGTGATAGGAGTGTACTACCGTCCGCCTGGCCAGGACAAACAGACGGATGCGGAAATGTTAAAGGAAATCAGGGACGCAAACAAACTGGGCAACAATAATAATGGGGGATTTCAATTACCCGCATATAGACTGGGTTAATGTAACATCTGTACACGCAAGGGACATAAGATTTCTTGATGAAATCAAGGACAGCTTCATGGAACAGCTAGTTCAGGAGCCGACAAGAGAAGGAAAAATACTAGACTTAGTCCTTAGTGGTGCTCATGATCTAGTGCAGGGGGTAACGATACGAGGGCCGCTTGATAACAGTGATCATAATATGATCGGTTTTGATATTGGCATTGAAGGAAGTGAAACTAGGAAATCAAGTACGCTAGCGTTTAACTATAGAAAAGGTGATTACGACAAAATGAGAAAAATGGTGAAAAAAAGACTGAAAGGAGCAGCTCGCAGAGTAAAAAACTTGCATCAGGCGTGGATGCTGTTTAAAAACACCATCCTGGAGGTTCAGGACAAATATATTCCACGTATTAGAAAAAAGGGAAAAAAGACTAAACGTCAGCCGGCGTGGCTAAACAGTAAGATAAAGGAAATCATTAGAGCCAAAAAACAATCCTTCAGAAAGTGGAGAAGAGAACCAACTGAAAGTAACAGGATAGATCATAAGGAATGCCAAGCCAAATGCAAAGCGGAGATAAGGAGGGCAAAAAAGGACTTTGAGAAGAAATTAGCGTTGGAAGCAAAAATACATAGTAAAAATTTTTTAGATACATTAAAAGCAGGAAACCGGCCAAAGAGTCGGTTGGGCCGCTGGACAAAAATGGTGTTAAAGGGGCGATCAAGGAGGACAAAGCCGTAGCGGAGAAATTAAATGAATTCTTTGCTTCGGTCTTCACCGAGGAGGATTTGGGGGGGACACCGGTGCCGGAAAGAATATTTGAAGCGGGGGAGTCGGAGAAACTAAACAAATTCTCTGTAACCTTGGAGGATGTAATGGGTCAGTTCAGCAAGCTGAAGAGTAGTAAATCACCGGGACCTGATGGTATTCATCCCAGAGTATTAATAGAACTAAAAAATGAACTTGCGGAGCTACTGTTAGAAATATGCAATCTGTCCCTAAAATCGAGTGTAGTACCGGAAGACTGGAGGGTAGCCAATGTTACTCCGATTTTAAGAAGGGTTCCAGAGGAGATCCGGGAAATTATAGACCGGTGAGTCTGACGTCGGTGCCGGGCAAGATGGTGGAGGCTATTATTAAGAATAAAATTGCAGAGCATATACAAAAACATGGACTGATGAGACAAAGTCAGCACGGATTTAGTGAAGGGAAGTCTTGCCTCACCAATCTAATGCATTTTTTTGAGGGGGGTAAGCAAACATGTGGACAATGGGGAGCCAGTTGATATTGTATATCTGGATTTTCAGAAGGCGTTTGACAAAGTGCCGCACGAAAGACTCCTGAAGAAATTGCAGAGTCATGGAATCGGAGGTAGGGTATTATTATGGATTAAGAACTGGTTGAAAGATAGGAAGCAGAGAGTAGGATTGCGTGGCCAGTATTCTCAGTGGAGGAGGGTAGTTAGTGGGGTCCCGCAGGGGTCTGTGCTGGGTCCGTTGCTTTTTAATGTATTTATAAATGACCTAGAGATGGGAATAACTAGTGAGGTAATTAAATTCGCCGATGACACAAAATTATTCAGGGTCGTCAAGTCGCAGGAGGAATGTGAACGATTACAGGAGGACCTTGCGAGACTGGGAGAATGGGCGTGCAAGTGGCAGATGAAGTTCAATGTTGACAAGTGCAAAGTGATGCATGTGGGTAAGAGGAACCCGAATTATAGCTACGTCTTGCAAGGTTCCGCATTAGGAGTTACGGATCAAGAAAGGGATCTGGGTGTCGTTGTCGATGATACGCTGAAACCTTCTGCTCAGTGTGCTGCTGCGGCTAGGAAAGCGAATAGAATGTTGGGTGTTATTAGGAAGGGTATGGAGTCCAGGTGTGCGGATGTTATAATGCCGTTGTATCGCTCCATGGTGCGACCGCACCTGGAGTATTGTGTTCAGTACTGGTCTCCGTATCTCAAAAAAGATATAGTAGAATTGGAAAAGGTACAGCGAAGGGCGACGAAAATGATAGTGGGGATGGGACGACTTTCCTATGAAGAGAGGCTGAGAAGGCTAGGGCTTTTCAGCTTGGAGAAGAGACGGCTGAGGGGAGATATGATAGAAGTGTATAAAATAATGAGTGGACTGGATCGGGTGGATGTGAAGCGACTGTTCACGCTATCCAAAAATACTAGGACTAGAGGGCATGAGTTGAAGCTACAGTGTGGTAAATTTAAAACAAATCGGAGAAAATGTTTCTTCACCCAACGTGTAATTAGACTCTGGAATTCGTTGCCGGAGAACGTGGTACGGGCGGTTAGCTTGACGGAGTTTAAAAAGGGGTTAGATAGATTCCTAAAGGACAAGTCCATAGACCGCTATTAAATGGACTTGGAAAAATTCCGCATTTTTAGGTATAACTTGTCTGGAATGTTTTTACGTTTGGGGAGCATGCCAGGTGCCCTTGACCTGGATTGGCCACTGTCGGTGACAGGATGCTGGGCTAGATGGACCTTTGGTGTTTCCCAATATGGCACTACTTATGTACTTATATTGTTATAGAGTAAGGTACATGTAAGGTAGGTAAAATTGGGGGGAAATTAGAGAGGGAGAGGAAGAGTCAGGTAGTGTCCATTACGGTCTTTGGTTACAATTGTGTCGCAGGTATCCAGGTACTTTTTATGTTGGGTCGGTGGGGTAATGTATATGCTCCCAACATTTCTGTGAGTCTTTATACCCTAATATATCCTACATCTTCATACTCTATTGATCTAAAACCCCTCCAAAAGGCATTTACTGCTTTGTCCAATTGGTTAACTTCCCACAAAGTTGTACTAAACCCTACTAAAATGATAGCGTGTTGGATCAGAGGTTCCCTTAGTGCACCATCTATACCTTTACATTTCTTCAGACATCAAATCACCCCTGTTGAGTCATTGTGTTACCTGGGAATATGTATTGACTCTAAACTTTCATTTAACACCCAAATTTCAAATGTTGTAAAATCTGGGTTTTTCTGGTTACGTCATTTAAGGTTGATTCAAAATTATTTGGACTTTAATTCTTTACACACACTATTACATGCTTTTGTCATTTCTCGACTAGACTATTGTAATACCATATATGTGTACCTTACACAATTCAAATTACATACACTTCAGACTCTCCAAAATTCTGCAATCCGTTTATTGTTCAAAGCAAAACGTTTTGACTCTGTTACTCCATTATTCCTTGAATTCCATTGGTTACCTGTGTCATACTATATCTGGTTTAAAATTCTGTTACTTACCTTTAAGACTTTATATTCTGGTAGCCCTGCATACATTTCTTCTTTAATCATCATTTCTTATACTCCGTCCCGTTCACTTCGATCACTTGACGTTAATCATTTGGTGTTACCTTCCCCTAAACAAGCTCATTACGAGTCAACCCAAAGCTCAGCATTCTATTTTCTGGCTCCCTCCCTTTGAAATAATTTACCGGCAGCCATTAGGGTGGAATTCTCTCTTATTAATTTTAAGAAACAGCTTAAAATTGGTTGTCTCGTTTAGTGCCCACTGATTTTCCACGGCCAGTACCTGTCAGACTTGCACACACTATAAATTGCGTCTATAGTATTTGATTTTAACTATTTTTTTTAAATTTAACTTTATTCATAACTCAAAGTTAAACAACACAACTTACTCAATATTGCCAATATACAAGCAATAAGATACCATGCATGAACCGTACAGCTGGTAAATCGCCCTGTTTCCCCCCCCTCCCCTCCCCTCCCCTCCCCTCCAACCCAACCCCCCTCCCACCTTCCTGTTGCTATCCGTGTTGATTCCAGTAAGTACAATTGGACCAGTAACCCAGGTCTTATTGGCAGCCCACTCCTCATCTAAAATCAATGTGCATTAATAAGTAAACTCCGACCCCTTGGGCTTAGAACCTGAAGATAAGGCATCCATATCTGGAGAAATTGTTTTCTACGCTTAGGCGTCAATTTGGAATCTCTTGCCTCCCAAGAAGCTAAAAGGTGCACCTGATTACACCAATGCCAGTAGGCGGGCGCTTCCGAAGAGGTCCAATATTGCATTATACACTTTCGAGCTACCAAACTCAGCTTTCTGCATAGCCTAGCTGCAGGAGTGCACAAAGAGGCAAAAGCCCTTGGTTGGTCTAGCAAAAACTGTCCCACCATGCCCTCAATTTTATTCCCTAGCCTGATCAGAAACCCTCGAACCCGTTGCCAAAATGCTCGCACCTTTGGGCATTGATTTTAACTATTTTATAATTTATTGTACTTGAGTAAATGGTTTCTTTCCTTTATTATTTGGAGTTTCTTTTCTTTGATTTTGTGTTTAATATTTGCATTGTTAAGCACTTTGACCTATTGCAAATGTAAAGGCAGTATATCAAAATGTAAATAAATAGAAACATTAATAGTTATGCGTGGAAGGGCTATTTATCTTGGCACTTATACCCGAAAGGCCAGGTCCAGTTAGAGAATTGCACTTTGGGGGATTGGAAAGTCCTGGAAGAATCTAGGGGGTAATTTTCTATGAGATAGGCACTACCATTTATGTGTATGCACATAGACACAATAATCTGCCTAGGCCCTATTCTGTAAATACGCATATGTCGTACATAGCACATATTTTGGAGCTAAGTGTGCACGTGAGCAGAGTTGGACAGGACTCACACTTACTTATAGAATGAAAGTTATGATATATCTCTGGCATTTGGGCAGCTCTGTGGATGGTGTCAATGCATGATGTACCTAAATTATACCCAGTTATACTAATATTCTGTAAAGGAAAAGTAGGTGTCTGATGTTATTTTCACTCTCTGTCTTTACTATTGTTGAGATTTTATCCTTTTTTTGCTTGAAGACTATTTTTTAGTAAACGTTTTGGTTCAGATCCACACTTCTGTCCTGGACTGAGTCATTGAACGCTGATAAAGAGTACAGTGTGGATTAATTTACCAATGGCTTTGGGGTTATACTCCTCCCGTCCTGGCCCAAGTACTGTATCCAGTGAGAATAACCCTGCATATGTCAGTGTTACCTCCCTGAAGGTGTGCCACCAGTTAGCCAAGCAGAACCTAACGGGGCCAATACTCAGCCTGCAGGAGGCAGCCCGGCTAGCTCCCGCGGTTGGCGGTGAGCCTGGATATTCACTGCCGGCCCATTTCCGGTGACTAGTATTGACATTAAATGTCTGGTTTATTTTTGGCCACTATAAACTTATCCGGGCAAGTCAATATTCAGTCAAAGATAGGCCTGCTATTTGGGTAGCCTGATTTGGCTGCCAAACGTAGCCGTTGATATGCTGAATATTCGTGTCTAGCAGGTCATATTACACAATATAACTGGTTAGTCACTATGCGCTGACCGCGAATATTCAGCAAGAGATAGCTGGTTATCCTCCACTGAATATTCGCGAGTAGCTGGTTAAGAGCTATTGAACAGGCCAGGAACCATGCTGAATATCGGCCAGAATAGCCCAACGAGGACCACTCCAGACTGCCAGGGCTACAAAAACAAAATGAACAAATAAGAACCCCCACCAACAAAACAAAAAAGAATGAAAAAGATCTCTATCTCCCCTTTCTCTCTGACAATTATTTTTGGCGTGATTTCTCACAAAAA
Source organism: Microcaecilia unicolor (assembly GCF_901765095.1). Classification (NCBI taxonomy): domain Eukaryota; kingdom Metazoa; phylum Chordata; class Amphibia; order Gymnophiona; family Siphonopidae; genus Microcaecilia; species Microcaecilia unicolor. Next base: position 247,182,539 of record NC_044033.1, read on the forward strand.
CCATGCAGCCTTGCATCCTGCAGTCCACGGAATTCTAGATACTTCATTTTCCTTTCCTTCAGTTTTTCAGTAGAGTTTCCATTAATTTTCCCTTTGCTAAGGTAAGGCTATGTTTTCCAACCTCCTGTCTGCTACTATTCTCATGAGAAAAGATCCAAAAGAAAGAAAACATAGTAACATAGTAAATGACAGCAGATAAAGACCTGTACGGTTCATCCAGTCTGCCCAACAAGATAAACTCATTTTACATGGTATGCGATACTTGATATGTATATCTGAGTTTGATTTGTCCTTGCCATTCTCAGGGCACAGACCGTAGAAGTCTGCCCAGTACTATTCTTGTACTAAGTTCTGAAGCTAACGTCGAAGCCCCTTAAATTTACACTCAAGCCCATCCCTATCTATTCAGTCACAATCAGGGCGTAGACCGTAGAAGTCTGCCCAGCACTGGTTTTGCTTTCCAATTTCAGGCATTGCCACCCAATCTTTGCTAAGATTCCATGGATCCATTCCATGTCATAATGCCACCTTTCTGTCCCACCTTGCTAAAAATATCCCATCTCCACATTGATCTTGCTGGTAGGTAGCTCTCTCTTCTATAATTTTTGTCAATGGGTTGTTGCATTCCTGTAATGATCACAGCAATACAAGAGGGGCCAAGACTGTAATGCCGCACTCATTCTTGTGTAAGTCTTGTCTCTACTCTGCCTCTTCTGTGGAAGAGTGGCCTGGTGGTTAGTGCAGTGGACTTTGATCCTGGGGAATTGAGTTCAATTCCCACTGCAGCTCTTTGCAACTCTGGGCAAGTCACTTAACCCTCCATTGCCCCTGGTACAAATAAGTACCTGAATATATTATGTAAACCGCTTTGAATGTAGTTGCAAAAACCACAGAAAGGCTGTATATTAAGTCCCATTTCCCTTTCCTGCCCTGCAATGATTCCTCAGTGTTGAGTGCTGTCTACTCGATCCAGGGTATACAAAAGTTATATGAAAGGGATAATTGGCCAGACTTTTTGGAAATGCAGTTGAGTTTGAGTTCCACTGTGTGGCTCTTTGGGGATCTCAACCTCTCACTGGATGCAGGTAAACATTATATAATCTTTTGACACATCAGCAGCATCCAGACTTGGTAAACAAGGTGATTATGCCTTCCAAAGTTATGTAAGTGATGTAAAATATTCAGGACTTAGTCACCTCAAATTCTAATATAAGTGGAAAGGCATCCTGCTTTGGGTATGTAAGACGTGTGACATTACCTGGTGAAAAAGCCAGAATACTGTCGAAAAACAGAAGTTCTCTCATTGTGTATCGAGGAAGCCAAGGTCAGCGAAAGCTGTCTGAGACTGGTTGTTCCAAGATTAGTAAGTTACATTCTTTGTCTTACACCTGTCTGTAGTTGTTGGCTTTTTCAATGTTAAATTTGAGTTTCTTTCACCTATAAGTCAGTTCCTTTGGTTCTTGGAATCTTCTATTGATGTTGAACCATCTACATAACTACCTTCCTTTTTCCCTCTGTCTGCCTCTACCAACTGTCTTAGAACCAACGTCACCATGGTTCAGTGGGTTTATTGGTGGATAATCCATTTTTCAACATCTATATCCCTCTCTCTGTATTTGTTCACATTTCAAAAACTCTCTTCATGTTTTTACCACATGTCAGTGGGTGTCTATGTGTGGGTGTGAGAATTGAAGACTGGACATCAGATATTGTCATGTCTTTGCTCAGCCTGAGTTTTCACAATGTGTTGGAAACAATATCATTTAGATGACACATCGGTGTACTATGTAGAGTCCTTTTACCAATGGACTTGCATGTGAACTCATTTTAATTTCTTGAATCACTGATCCTTTTCCCTTATCCTGTGTTTCTCATTTGAATTTCTCTTAATGTTTGCCAGTTCTCTGCTTTCTCTATCTCAAGGTTTTCTGTTGTTTGTTTCAACCGTTAGGAGGGTAGTTCTCTACTAGGACACCAACTATCAGTTCTGATTACAGCACCTACTTTAATTCTATTCTGTAAAGAAAAGAAGGCACCTTCTTTTCTTTACAGAAGGGCTATTTTATTGTTAACCTCAGTTATTGGTAAGTAGTGCTCATTGCATAAAATGTGACCTGTTCAAAAATAGCCTGAGTTAGTGGTAAAATAACACATCTTAACGGTAGCCTACATTGATAACTTCCCCCCTTAGTGTGAAGAGTTTCAGTCTCTGGTAACCAGAGCTGATATTCTGATGTCATAATGCCTATTCCACCAATAAGAACCAACTTCATCAGTGATGTCACAATGGCTTGATTGCCCTATACTGATTCACTTCTGATGTTGTGATGTTATAATGCCTCATTCTACCAATGCCTAAGAGCCAACTTCATTAGTGATGTCATAATGGTCTGATTTTCCTATACTTGGTTCACTTTTTTTTTAATATAATAGTGGTTTACATTTAGAGACATTTCTATTTTCTTTAGGGGGAAAGCTATCAACATGGGCTACCATTAAGATGTGTTATTTTACTGTTAACCCCGATTATTAGTAACTAGTCTTAATGCATAAAATGGGACCTGTGATAAAATAACAAGTCTCAGTGTAGACCACATAGATAACTTTCTCCTTTACTGTGAAGCATTTCAGTCTCTGCTAACCAGAATTGATATTGTGATGTCATAATGCCTCATTCCACAAATGCCTAAGAGCCAACCTCATCAGTGATGTCATGGCTTGATTGTACTACACTTGCCTCAGTCTCTGGTAACCAGAGCTGATATTGTGATGTCATAATGCCGCATTCCACCAGTGCCTAAGAGCCATCTTCATCAGTGATGTCACAATGGCTTGATTGCCCTATACTTGGCTCACTTTTATAACATACACAGTAACATAGTAAAAGACGACAGATAAAGACCTGAATGGTCCATCCAGTCTGCCCAACAAGATAAACTCATTTTACATGGTATGTGATACTTTATATGTATACCCGAGTTTGATTTGTCCTTGCCTTTCTCAGGGCACAGACCGTAGAAGTCTGCCCAGCACTGTTCTTGTACTAAAAGTTCTGAAGCTAACGCCGAAACCCCTTAAAATTTACACTCCAGCCCATCCATATCTATTCAGTTACGATCAGGGCGTAGACTGTAGAAGTCTGCCCAGCACTGGTTTTGCTTCCCAATTACCGGCATCGCCACCCAATCTCTGCTGATTCTATAGATCCATTTCTTCCAAACAGTATTCCTTTGTGTTTATCCCATGTATGTTTGAATTCTATTACTGTTTTCATCTCCACCACCTCCCATGGGAGGACATTCCATGTATCTACCACCCTTTCCGTGAAAAAATACTTCCTGACATTACTCCTGAGTCTGTCCCCATTCAACCTCAATTCAAACCTTTATTACATATAGCAGTGATTTCAATTTCTTTCAAAACATTTTTTTTTTAAGTAAGGGGGGGGCACCGTTAACAAGGGCTATTTTACTGTTAACTGCAGTTATTGGTACCTAGGTCTCATTGCATAAAATGGAACTTGTGCTAAAATAGCCTGAGTTAGTGGTGAAATAACACATCTTAATAGCAGCCCATGTTGATAACTTCCTGCTTAGTGTGAAAAGTTTCAGTCTCTGGTAAACAGAGCTGATATTGTGATGTCATAATGCCTCATTCCACCAATAAGAGCCAACCTCATCAGTGATGTCACAGTGGCTTGACTGTCCTGGACTTGGCTCACTTTTATTACATATATTTTGATTTCTTTCAAGACATTTCTTTTTTCTTTAAGTAAGGGAGGAATTTATTAATGTGGACCATCTTTAAGAAGGGCTATTTTACTGTTAACCGCAGTTATTGGTACCTAAGTCTCATTGCATAAAATGGAACGTGCTAAAATAGCTTGAGTTAGTGGTGAAATAACACATAATAGCAGCCCATGTTGATAACTTCCCCCTTAGTGTGAAGAGATTCAGTCTCTGGTATCCAGAGCTGATATTGTGATGTCATAATGCCTCATTCTACCGATGCCTAAGAGCCAACCCTATCAGTGATGTCACAATGACTTGATTGCTCTATACTTGGCTCATTTTTATTACATATAAGCTAATAAAAAATGTATTAAGCTAGTCTGATAAAAAAAGGTATCATCTTATTTTCTTCTCTATGTTTTGTTTCATTTCTTTTTTATTTAATTAAATTGGAAGTTATCAATGTGGGCTACTGTTAAGATGTGTTATTTTACTGTGAACCCCAGTTATTAGTCACTAGATCTCTTGCATAAAACGGGACCTGTACTAAAATAGCTTGAGTTAGTGGTAAAATAACCCATCTTAACGGTAGCCACATTGATAACGTCCCCCCTTAGTGTGAAGAGTTTCAGCCTCTGATAACCAGAGCTGATATTGTGATGTCATAATGCCTCATTCCACCAATGCCTAAGAGCCAACCTCATCAATTATGTCACAATGGCTTGATTGTCCTATACTTGGCTCACTTTATTACATAGCAGCGATTTCAATTTTTATAAACATTTCTTTTCCTTTAATTAAAAGGAGAAGTTATCAATTTGGGCCACCGTTTAGACCTGTTATTCTATTGTTAACCCCGTTATTAATAATTAGTTTTCATTGGATGAAATAGGAGCTGTGTTAAAATAGCACGACTTAGTGGTAAAATAACACTTCCTATCAGTAGCCCATGTTGATAACTATGCTGTTAAATACAGTACAACTGCATTCAGTATTAACACTCATGCTATTGTAGCTGAGTCAAAACCTCAGCTTTGACTCTAGTGCATGTGCCAAAGTTTATAACTGTTCAACCTTGTCATTTCTGCAGCGATATGAAAGCAGCCAGCAACCAGAGTACGGTGACGGAATTCATTATTGCAGGATTCCCAGGCATTCAACACATCCGGCACCTGCTCTTTGTTCTCCTCCTTCTCACATACCTCTTCATCATTACTGGGAACGTGCTTATCTTCCTGGCGATCCGGCTCCAGCCACGTCTGCATGCCGCCATGTACTTTTTCATCAGCGCTCTGTCCTGCCTGGAACTCTGCTATACAGCAGTCACTATCCCCAAAATGCTTTCCAATTTACTAGATGCGAGGAGAAGCATTTCTTTCAGGGGTTGTATCTTGCAGACTTATTGTTTTCATTCCCTGGGAATCACCGAAGTCTTCCTGCTCACATCAATGGCTTATGACCGCTACTTGGCCATCTGCACTCCCTTGTATTATCCTACAGTAATGACATCAAAAGTTGGCATGCTGCTGGTTGCAGGCTGTTGGGTCTGTGGATTTCTCTGCCCCTTGCCAGAAATCATTCTGGTTTCTCGTTTGCCTTTCTGTGGCTCCAATGTCATTGATCATATTTTCTGTGATTTGCCGCCCCTGCTGAGCTTAGCTTGTGGTGATTCCTCATTGAGCATTCTTGTTGACTTTACATTAAATATCTTTGTGGTGACAGTTCCCCTTCTCCTCATCCTGCTCTCTTATATCAAGATCATCCAGGCTGTGTTGAGGATCCAATCCTCAGAAGGACGGAAGAAGGCTTTCTCCACTTGTGCCACTCACCTCATTGTGGTGGCGATGTTCCTTGGCACGCCGGGCTTCATGTACATCCGGCTGACCAAAACGTACTCTTTGGCCTACGATAGGTTGCTCTCAGTGATATATTCTGTTATAACACCCTTGCTAAACCCAATAATATACAGTCTGAGAAACAAGGAGATAAGAGATGCCATGTGGAAGATGGTGACAGGAAGACATTAATTCTTCTGATAGGCTGTGGCCTGTAAACATTGTATCTCACTCAGGGCCGTGCCTAGGGTCTCTGGTGCCCCCCTGCAGACTATCAGTTGGCGCCTCCCCTCCGTCTAGCAGAGCAGGAACAGAAGGGAGCAGGCAAGTAAGCCGGACCTCAGGAAAAAATAGCACTGTATGTATCCCTCATTGATAAGTCTCTGACTCTAAAGTTTAGCAATTTCATTAAAGCAAAATGTATTTTCATAATACTTCACATATTTCCAACTCAAAATAGGAATGCTAATTCAAAATGTGAGCAAAGTCCTCTTAGTTTCCAAAGATTCTTTTTCTAATCTCCTTTGCACCAAAGGATATAATTCAGATCAAACATTTATCTCTGATCAACTATCTCAGATCAAATATTTATTTCAGATCAAATATTAAGGTTTCCTTGCTTACAGTCACTTAAATCTACCTAGCCTTTTTATAGCTTATAGGATTTAAACACTCTTAAACTGAAATTCACCCTTTTCTATTCTTCATAAACTTCAAGTAATCCTGAAATATTCAGATCCTTTTCTCATGAGACAAACCTCAAACTTCAATCTCCACCAACCTCTTTTCATTCATATTTTCTCATTTACCACATAATCAGGCACTCTTTTATAATTTCAGTCAACACACAGGAACTCACAGCTGCATGTCTCTCTTGGCCAAACCGACGGTCAGTTGCTGTCTCACTCTGTTCCCTTCCGGGCAGATTTCTAACAGAAGCTGATCATCCAATCAGAGAGCTCTATTTGAATGCAGATTAACATACAGACACTCTAATGGGAATTTTTAGTCAAAAACACTAGATAAATCCGTTTTTGGATCAAACTTCACACTTTTGATCAGAGCCATGACCTAACATTAAGGCTGTAAACATTTCCATCATTTTTTATCCATAAATATGCAAATGAGAACCTCCCAAAAACGGACTAATTTGCATATGATTTAAACAAATCTGAGCATATGACAACCAAGTACAGACTCCCAGCACCTGAATTCTGCAATTAGATTTAATGCAAATACTTTTAAAACTTATTTTTAGCACTTTTAAAATTTCAGGTTCTCTTTAATTTGAATGCTGTTCAAGCTCTGAAGCTCACCCTGAGTGAGGAGTTATCCCCAAACCAAAGCATATATAGCAATCTGGTTGCATTCTCTCAAGTAACTTGAAGAGCCTGCCTGCCTCAGTGAATACTACTGTCTTGCTTTCACTTCCGGTTTGCTATGAAAAGGCGAGCAGGGTAGATAGGAGAATCACAACTTCAGGTAACAGATTTTGCAAGTGAGCTGATGGCAGGGCAGCGGTGCCCCCTGCCTTGCTTACCCTGCTTACTGCACGGCCCTGATCTCACTATTTCATTTCATTTAAGTGTACCAAATAAAAACAGTAGAAAACTAATTTTGTATAGGCCATTGACAAGGGATGTTCAAGTTGGGGCCGTCTTGGTTTGTTGCATAGACATGGAGCATTTTGTAAAATACATATAGGGGTAGTAATGAACACCAAACGTGTGGTGCCGTGATGATGAGTGGTAAGCATGAATTCTATACAGCAGCCCTGCATGGAAATGCCATTATTGAATACTCGTTTAGGTTGGCATTTTCATGCCTAACTTTAGACATGAGCACAAAGGCTGGTGCAAGTTTTCGCTCCTAACTGTTGGCAAGTAGGCGCATACCTCCTAGTATTCTGTAACATGCACGTTGAACTCCTAGGCTCCCCCACATTATTCATCCCTAGAAGTTGAGTGCAATAAAATTAGTGCTACTTATAAGAGTCCAAGAAAGCAACAGGGCAATCGATCGGCAACAAAGACAAGCAGATCAGATGAAGGATGAAGAGAAGTTTATTATTGACATGCAAACCAAGAAAGCCCAACACTGGCTGTGTTTTGCCCCACTGAGGGTTGCCTCAGGGGCTAAGTGGTGTTCACAATGCACTTCATCATCTTGGTGTAACTATGAAATCCTGAAGATGGTAGTCTTAGTCCAAGAATCCAGCAATGATCACTCTAAATGCATTACAAGGGCTGTTCCTGGTCAGTTAAATAGCGCTGAATAGCAGGCAGCCTGGGTCAGTGTAGGAAAGGAGAGACCCCAAGTGAAGGAATCCTCCCAGGATGTTCTTGTTGACTGCAGTACCTCAGGGGATCCTGGGGAAGAGGAGTGGCTCCATAACAGACCTTACTACCCTGAATTACTAGAAGCAAAAGCTTATTTGAGGTAGGTCAAGTTTATCTTAGAACCTGGTTGACATTGTGACTGGAAGTCAGGGCATAGCCGGGCCCAATTGTGCTGGGTATTGCAAAACAGGACTTGAACTTTGGGGACTCCAGGTGGTTAGACTGTCTTTTAGAGGGGCAGACAAGTACAAGGTGTGGGCCTGCAGGAGCAGGCCACGGGAGAGAACTTATGAATATAAAGAGTGACTTTATGTATATATTTTCTCCTGAACTGTGAAGGGAACAGGTCAGTTATTCCTCTGCATGAAAATAAATGATTGTTTTTTCACACTTAACCCTCTGTGTGGCTGTATTTATCAATGGCCCAGGCCCATCTATGTTACCACACAGCCATACACCTGAGGTAACCACAGGTGCCTAAATGCGGAAAGGATACCCAAACCTTGGAGTAGTCTGTAAGTGGTGCTTGTAAGAGGGACCAAAGAAAGGAAAAGCAACCCTATGTGTGAAGTCCAAACAGGAAAAACTGGGGATGCATTAAGAACCTTCCAATGCAACCACGGAGACGTATGGTGATGCTGAAATTATTTTCTTGGAATATGCAAGCAGAATCGATATGGACCCATGTTTCGGTGCTCAGCACCTGCACCAGGAGTCGTGTATCTTGAGCAAAGCTTCCTTTATCACAGCTTGTTAGAACAGGCACCACACAGGTGCAAAATCAACAGAAAATGTCTACTCAAGGTACACGACTCCTGACTCAAACGTACTGAGAGCCGAAACATGGGTCTACTACTACTACTTAACATTTCTAGAGCGCTGTGTCAAGTCTGCTTGTAATGCCCCTTTGCATTTGTAAAGCTATGCCCCAATAGTTGCTAAGGTATTCTACTGTCAACACATGGGTGAATCTCTTCATAGAGGCGGTTAATAAATCCCAATAAATAAATAAATAAACAAACAAACAAACAAACACGTAGATATAAACTTACCCATGAAAGTAAAGATATTCTGTTCACTTACACTTACATGCAAATAGATCTCATAGCTAGAGTGATTACCGGTATTTCTCGTTTCATATTTCTCCAATTCTAAAATCTCTTCATTGGCTGCCTATACAGTATCAAATTAAGATCTTATTGCTTGATTTCAAGGCTCTTAATAATTCTGTTTCTCCCACTGTGTGTTCCACTCTGAGATTTTATCAACTAGTATGCTCCTTGAGGCCTTTGCAAAAATTGCTCCTCGATGTATCATCTTACCGTGTGGTGCGGTTGGATGAATATAGATCTTCAGTTTTCCATATTGTGGGTTTTAAACTTTGCCTTTCAGCTTTGTGCTTTACAAGGTATAACACAGTTCAAGAAAGAATTGAAAAGTTATTTCTTTCACCAAGTATATGCATCAGTGGAGCAATGAAGATATTATCTTATTTCATTGTACGAAGTTCTGAGTATGCAGCTATTATTAGATTTGATGATGTGATGTTGTATGATAATTTGTTCATTTTTGTCTATTTTTATTCTACTGTGTATGTGAATTGTTCTCCATTTAGAATTTGACATTCTCGGTCATTCTAAGTGGGAAACAAAATTACATGCAAAGTAAAATACAATAATAGAAAGAGAAACACATAATATAAAACTAATAGCAAACCTTGTCACACTACAACTTAAAAAAATTAAATACGGTATTAAACTAATGATCCATATGCGTGAATTAACATATAGGTTTTTAATTCTCTCTTTAACTGAACAATGTTCTGCAAGGACTGAAGTTCAATAGGCAAGCTGTTCCATAATTCAGGGCATTTAACATAGAATATAGAAGATCCATACTCTTCTAAATGAACTTGCCTAAAAGACGGAACATCAAGTAGCTGCTTTTGAGATGATCTGAAAACACTTTGGGGTTGATAACATCATAGAGTTGAACTAAGCACACACAACCTAAGGCTCCATATACAGAATTTGGGGGTTAGAGAATAGTGAGTAAGCTGCTTAGGCAGCATTTATTTGCATATGATATGGCGTAGCCAGGAATTTTATTTTTACAGGGCATGAGCCTCCCACACACCCTCCATCTCTCTCGTGCCCCCCAGTATCTTAAAATCATCTCTGCGCCAGTCTTCGTCCAGGCACTCATAGGCTGCCTATGGCCTGCACTGGGACTTCCTCTCTGAACCGTCCCACCCCTTCTGATGCAACTTCCTGTTTTGTGAAGGGTGGGACGGTTCAGAGAGGAAGTCCCGGTGCAGGCATCCTATGAGTGCCACTGCCCAGGCAAAGACTGGAGCACAGATGATTTGAAGGTATGGGCGGGTGGCCAGGTCTGACAGGGGGTGTGTAAGCAACACTCGCATCTTGTATAAATACGCCACTGTTCATATGTATGCACATATGAGTGTATATATGCCAGGATTCTACATCTTACATGCATATCTGTCACATAAATGTAGATACCTTCTTCATCAAATTGCCTTGCGCATGCATAATGGGTAATGGTGTGTCTATACTTTGGGAAGCAAAGATTCACATACTATCTAGAGAGTGTGTCTCCTTCGAAAATATGATTCTATTTTTAAGAACATCATCACTTGGCGGAGTAGAGGAGTATCTTAATGGTTAGTGCAGTGGGTTGAAAATCAAGGGAACCAGGTTCATTTCCCACTGCAACTCCTTGTGAGTAGCAAGTCGCTTATCCCTCCAATGCCCCCAGGTACAAAAATATAGATTGTGAGCCCACTAGGGACAGAAAATGTACTTGGATATAAACTGCTTTAGTTGTACCACAGAAAGGTGGCTTATCCTCACTTCTGTTGTATGTGCATTTTTTTAAATTACCCTTCCTTTCTTTGGAATCTAAAAGTTGAATTGAATCCTCCGTGTCCATATATCAGTGATAGCGCTCTTCCTTGTTGCATACCAAAGGGATGTTTCTCCCTGTTTTAAAAAATATGTGTGTTTTTTTATACCTCCCAAGGGCATAGGCGCCCGGTATAAGAGGCTTGGGGAGGCTAAGCCTCCCCAGCCGCAGCAGGAAAGGGTTAGGCGTCGGGGGAGGGTGGTTTGGGCGGACGGGCGAGCAGCGCCGTGAGTCTCCCCTTTCCCTCCCCTTGTTTACTATCTGCCCCATGCCATCTTTAATTTACCTGCGTCCCAGCGTCGGCCCGCAGCATCATTTCAAAGCCCGCCCTGCTGCCTGTCTCTATTCTTCCCTCCCTTTGCGACGTGTTCGTTCCGCAGAGTCCCGTCCTCGAGGAAATGATGTCAGAAGGCGGGACTCTGCGGAACGAATCACATCACGAAGGGAGGGAAGAATAGAGACAGGCAGCAGGGCGGGCTTTGAAATGACGCGGTGGGCCGACGCTGGGACGCAGGTAAATTAAAGATGGCGCAGGGCAGATAGTAAACAAGGGGAGGGAAAGGGGAGAGGAGAATCGCGCTGGGTATGGATGGAGGGGGGCAGGGGACAGAAGGGAATTCAATTGCTGGATATGCATGGAGGGCAGGAGAGAGGAGGGTTGCTGGAATGGGTGGATAGAGTGGATGGCAGGGGAGAGAGGAGGGTTGCTGGAATGGGTGGATAGAGGGGATGGCAGGGGAGAGAGGAGGGTTGCTGGACATGGGTGGATAGAGGGGATGGCAGGGGAGAGAGGAGGATTGCTGGACATGGGTGGAGGGGAGGTCAGGGGAGAGGAGATTTGCTGGAAATAGGTGGATGGAAGGGAGAGAAGAGTTGCTGGACATGGGTGGTGGCTAGAGGGGAGAGGAGGGTTGCTGGACATGGGTGGATTGAGGGGAGGGCAGGGGAGAGAGAGGAGGGTTGTTGGACATGGGTGGCTAGAGGGGAGAAGAGGGTTGCTGGACATGGATGGCGAGACGGGAAGACAGGAAGGAGATGCACATGAATGAAGGGGAGAAATTCTGGACATGCATGAAGGGGAGGGAAGACAGAGGAAGGAGATGAGATGAGGGAAAAGGGAGAAAACCTGCACATCGATGGAGAAAATAGGCAGAAGCTGGATCCACTGGACAGTCAAGTCTGCAGAGGACCCAGCTTTTACTTACGGATGTAAGGCAAGAAATGAAGAAGAAAGGCAGAAAGTAAAGAAATAAATGGAAAGGAAGCCCTGGAAACGGAGTTAAGAGGACAGATAGCAGCAGAATCGGATACTTGGCCAGCATGATCAGAAAAACAAAGTCACCAGACAACAAAGGTAGAAAAGATCATTTTATTTTCATTTTAGTGTTTGGAATATGTCCACTTTGAGAATCAGGTGCTCAACTTTAAAAGTTTATATTTATTTACTTATTTATGGCATTTTATCCCACGTTAAACATGAATTAGGGTGTTTTGTGGCTGTACATGAGAATTGTGATATTATGATCCCTTGTTTCATATTGTTGAGGGTCTGCATTTTCCGTATGGGTGGTATATTGGTGTATTAGGTTCTGCCCAGTGTAATATTTATGGTACAGTAAGGTTCTGAGTGTGTTTTTGCACAAAGTTGTGCATAGTGTTTTGCAGTTGAGCGATTGTGGTTAGAATATGCTTTGAGCAACCACTTTATTCTTTGACATACTGTATGATACATACAGTAGCTAATATCTAAATTTAATAAAAGGTATTAATTGTGACTTTTATTTTTATTTATTTATTTTTTCTGTGTGTTGACAATTATGGATTTAATCTCCACCCCTGGCCCCACCCCTAACCCCGCCCCCTTTAGCCTCCCCAAACAGTTAGGCCACCGACTGCCTATGCCCATGGGGACATGTCAGGGTGTGATTATCAACTAGGCCCTGTTATTATAAGTCACGTACCCACTCATCATTTAATGAGCTTAGGATGCCACCTGAGGGACTATCTTGTTTTTGTTGTAACTGTAGAACTTACAAAAGATCAGCCTTCATGCACAGAAGATACAAACCTGATGACAGTCCTGTAGCACAGTTATTCACCCATGACAGCTGTTTCCTTCAGATTTCAAAATATGCTTGTTGGACCTTTTTATTTATTTTACATTTTTTTTTAAACTTTTTTTTTCTTCCTCTGAGTCTCTCCCCTGCAGACTTTGATCTCTATGGTCAATCTTTGATTCTTTTCCATTTCTCTTCAATCTCACTTTGATCACTCTCTCCAAATGTTCTACTTTCTTTTTTTTTTTTTAAATTTATTCTTAATTAAATTTCAATTATACATTTACATAAAATAAATGCCAGGAAAAATAAACAAAAAATTTATACAACATCTAGTAAATATCAAGAAAATATACTTTTAAATTTGTCCACATATTAATTTCAAGATATAAGGAAATACTTTTAAAGGTAAATTTATCCTGTTAATTAACAGAAAGAGGATAGAGCACACATTCCAACCAGTGGTTTCAGCTACCTGCAGGAGCAGTCAAAGACCCATCGACATTGCCGCTTTCCTTAATGGTAATAAACTGTAGCAATTTAACAGGGTCAAAGAATACATAGTTGACTGAATTTAAGGAAATTAAACATCTACAAGAGAATTTCAGAGTAAATGTTCCTCCCAGTGCTAAAGTCCGTGACCTCAATGCAAGGAATTCCTTCCTCCGTCTCTGTGTAGATCTACTCAAATCTGGATATACTGTATCCTTGCCCCGAAAAATTGTTGGGAAATATTTCTGAAGTAAAGCCTCAAAATATTATTCCTGTCAGACTCGAAGGCGAAAGTAACCAACAAAGCTGTATGTTCAGTTATTACCTCCAAGGAGGTTTCCAATGATTCATTTAGATTTTGAGTTGGAATTGGGGCAGGAGTTGATATTATACCTGTAATATAATACGCCTTTACTATAGGAGCAAATAAGTCAGCTGAAATACCTAAGACTTCCAGGAAATATTTTCACGACATTTCTATTGTGGGTAACAGAGGTGCCTTTGGAAAGTTTAGGAATCTCAGGTTATTCCGTCTTAACTGATCCTCTAAATATTCAGTCTTCTTCTGCACCTTATCATTATCACTCACAAGTGTTCCAAAACAGTTTTGAAGTTTTTTAATCTCAGAATCATTTAACTCACGTTTTTTATCCTGCATTCTCACCCTCTCGCATAGAGCTTGATGTTGCTGTTTAACTTCGGTTACTTCAGTCTTAAGAGAGATAACGGATTGCTGCATTGTCGAACTCAGGGCTTGAATTGCATCCCACAGGGTTTCAAGTGTAACAACGGCTGGTCTCAAATTTCCACCAAGATTAACCGTGGGGGTACCCAGAACAGGAGAAGCTGAGGAAACAACCCCACTCAGACTTCTTTCAGATGGTAAGTTTTCTGGTGTAGAAAATCTAGGGTTACCATTCGTCCGGATTTCCCCGGACATGTCCTCTTTTTGAGGGCATGTCCGGGGCGTCCGGCGGATTTTGCCTGCACCCACGTTTGTCCGGATTTCTGGACAAACGTGGGCGCGGGTGCGGGCAGGCGCGTGCGTGTGGGCGGGCGATCGGCGCCGTGGTAACCCTACTCCCGTCCCCTCCCCTTCCTTACCATGTTCCCTGGTGGTCTAGTGACGTCTTCGAGGCAGGAAAGAGCCCCCTCTTTCCTGCCTGGAGCGCTGCCTCCCCTGTCTATCATCCTCCTCGGTCTGGCTGGGGATTCAAAATGGCCGCCGAGAGTTGAACTCTCGCGAGGCCACTTCAACTCTCGGTGGCCATTTTGAATCTCCAGCCAGACCGAGGAGGATGCAGCAGGCAAGGACAGGCAGCGCTCCGGGCAGGAAAGAGGGGGCTCTTTCCTGCCCCGAAGAGAAGACCCTACTAGACCACCAGGGCTAGATAGTAAGTGAGGGGGGGAATATGTGAGGGGGGGGGGAACCATGTGATGGGGGGCGGGGAATAGAGGGGCGGAACGAGGACCCGAAGGGGGCGTGGCGGGGGCGGGGTATGAGGCGTGGCGGGGGCGGGGTAGGGGGCGTGACATGTGTCCTCTTTTTCAGAGGACACAAAATGGTAACCCTAAGAAAATCCAGCTGGGCCTCCAACAGTCGCTACCGATTCAGACAGCGACTCTCGAGCTGGAGTTAATCCTCCAACGGGTCTTGGTGGAGCCGTTTGTAGAGGTGGGCTCAAAGACGCCGTCTCCAAGCTAAAGTCTCCCAGCTGGCCCAGAGACCCAACCAAGGTCGGAAGGTGTGTTCCATGCGCTTGAGCACAAAATGCCTCCATCGTCATCTGTCGCATAGCTGGAATATTACCAGGGCTAGAGGTGGCTTTAGCTCCAGTCTTCCCCTTTCTTTTCCCTGTGAATTGGGGAATAATTAAGACAGCTTAGCGAAACGCGGTGGAGGATCAAGAGCATTCAAGCCGCACTTCCTCTCACGGATGCCATCTTGAATCGTTCTACTTTCTTTTAAGTTTTTCCCCTTAACGCTCTTCTTATATTTTCTATGATTCTCACCTGGTACTGATCAAACTGAGGCTTTGTGAAGGAGAGTGAGGAAATGAGTCTTTCTGAATTCATGACTCTCCTGCTACTCGCTGTTCCCCTGGGGAAATCCACAGCCACAGGGTACAAGTTGGAGCACCGAGAGATGAGCCCCTTCTCCATGGATGGAGACTTTGTTTTAGGGGTAACAATTTTGGCTTGTGCTGGCATGGTTAATCCTATCCGAGACTTCAGAGAGGGTGAAATTTAAGTTTTAGTTTTGATTGCTTTTTAAAACCCATAGACTCTAATTGCTGTTACCACTTCCTCTTGTAACGAGTTCCAGAGCTTAATTATTTGTTGAGTGAAAAAAATATTTCCTCCTGTTCATTTTAAAAGTATTTTCATGTAATTTCATTGAGTGCCCCCTAGTCTTATTACTTTTCGAAAGAATAAACAATTGATTCATGTTTACTCATTCTACACCACTCAGTCACTCAGTAAGATGTATGCATGGCTTTGCAGTGGAAAGGGAGAATACAATAGCAATTTCAAACCCATGTATGTATGTTCTAATCCTTTTATAATCCACAGATACCTCGTTCTGTCTGCAGTGAGAGCTGGGGACAGTCCACCTGCTGTTTTGACTGCATCCCTTGTTCCATTGGAAAAATAGCGAATGAAACGGGCAATCCACTTCTAATCCTTCTGTTGGCCAATCCTACATTTTAGAATGTCATGATTAACTTTCCGAGGCTGTGAAGTTAACACTTTGGTCTTCACTCCTAATCTTTGAGGGTTGCCCCTGGGTCAGGTTTTAAGGATATTCCTAAGGAATTATGTATCTCCTTCATGCATATTCATTAGTGATATCATAAAAACCTGACCCATTTTCAGGCTTATTTTTGAAAGAGAAGGGCGCCCATCTTCCGACACAAATCGGGAGATGGGCGTCCTTCTCTCAGGGTTGCCCAAATCGGCATAATCGAAAGCCAATTTTGGGCATCCTCAACTGCTTTCCATCGCAGGGATGACCAAAGTTCACGAGGGCGTGTCGGCAGTGTACCAAAGGCGGGACGGGGGTGTGATTAAAAGATGGGCGTCCTCGGACAATAATGGAAAAAAGAAGGGCGTCCCTGACGAGCATTTGGTCGACTTTACTTGGTCCCTTTTTTTTCATGACCAAGCCTCGAAAAGGTGCCCGAACTGACCAGATGACCACCGGAGGGAATCGGGGATGACATCCCCTTACTCTCCCAGTGGTCACCAACCCCCACCCACCCCCCCCAAAAAAAAAAATTTAAAACATTTTTTCCAGCCTCTATGCCAGCCTCAAATGTCATACCCAGCTCCATCACAGCAGTATGCAGGTCCCTGGAGCAGTTTTTAGTGGGTGCAGTGCACTTCAGGCAGGCGGACCCAGGCCCCACTACCTGTTACACTTGTGGTGGTAAATGTGAGCCCTCCAAAACCCACCTGAAACCCACTGTACCCACATGTAGGTGTCCCCCTTCATCCCTAAGGGCTATGGTAGTGGTGTACAGTTGTGAGGAGTGGGTTTTGAGGGGGGGTTTGGGGGGCTCAGCACCCAAGGTAAGGGATCTATGCACCTGGGAGCAATTTCTGAAGTCCACTGCAGTGCCCCCTAGGTTGCCCGGTTGGTGTCCTGGCATGTGAGGGGGACCAGTGCACTACGAATGCTGGCTCCTTCCATGACCAAATGCCTTGGATTTGGTGGTTTTTGAGATGGGCGTCCTCGGTTTCCATTATTGCTGAAAACCGAGGTCACCCATCTCTAAGATCGACCTAAATGTTGAGATTTGGGCGTCCCCGACCGAATTATTGAAATGAAAGATGGAGGCCCATCTTGTTTCGATAATACGGTTTTCCCCGCCCCTTCACCGGGATGTCCTTAGAGATGGTCGCCCTTAGAGATGGTCGTCCCTGTTCGATTATGCTCCTCTTTGTGGCTCTCGAGGACTGGGAGCAAAGATCAAGGATGTAGCAGGTCCTAGGATTGTAATGGATAAGGTTCACTCAACCATTTTGGTTCGATAATTGCTAATAAGCCAATGTAGTTTTTACTTCATTGTATGCTGGGTCTTGCACTTCCAATTTCTTTAAGAAAGGCAGAAAAATATAAGGTCTGTCATTACAAACAAAGATATAATTCTTCCTCTCTCATTGACATTGAACTTGCTAATGACACTGGTTGCCTACCACATTCATATATCTCCTTGGAATCCTAAACAACATCTAGTAGTGTATCATTGAGGAACTCCTACAGATAAGTCAACAAGATAAGGAATGTTGAGAAGATAACATTGGGCAGTTTCATCTTAATATTCTCTTTTGACTTGCCTTCCTTCACTTCAATTTCCAGTGCATTTGGAACCTACCATGTTCCTACTCAGTGAAATTTATTGTGGAGGGGACGGAGGGGGAAAATAAAGCTGAAGCACAATGGAGGTAATTATATAAAGGGGCCCACACCTGGATTGCTAAAAAGAAAGGCACACGAATGATCAAGTTCTGTAATTTACATGAGTAACTGTACATCCCGCTCACATTCCACCAACACTCTGTCCATCTGTATGTAAATAAAATGTTTTGTACATTTTGGGGATCTTGCTGGGTATTTGTGACCTAGATTGGCCACTGTTGGAAACAGGATGCTGGGCTCAATGGACCTTTTTTAAACTCCGCTAAGCTAACCGCCTTTACCACATTCTCTGCCAACGAATTCCAGAGTTTAATTACACGTTGAGTGAAGAAAGATTTTCTCCGATTCATTTTAAATTTACTACATTGTAGCTTCATTGCATGCCCCCTAGTCCTAGTATTTTTGGAAAGCATGAACAGATGCTTCACATCTACCTGTTCAACTCCACTCATTATTTTATAGACCTCTATCATATCTCCCCTCAACCGCCTTTTCTCCAAGCTGAAGAGCCCTAGCTGCTTTAGCCTTTCCTCATAGGGAAGTCGTCCCATCCCCTTTATCATTTTAGTCGCCCTCTGCACCTTTTCTAATTCCACTATATCTTTTTTGAGATGCGGCGACCAGAATTGAACACAATATTCGAGGTGCAGTCACACCATGAAGCGATACAAAGGCATTATAACATCCTCATTTTTGTTTTCCATTCCTTTCCTAATACCTAACATTCTATTTGCTTTCTTAGCAGCAGCAGCAGCACACTGAGCAGAAGGTTTCAACATATCATCAACGATGACACCTAGATCCCTTTCTTGGTCCGTGACTCCTAACATGGAACCTTGCATGATGTAGCTATAATTCGGGTTCCTCTTTCCCACATGCATCACTTTGCACTTGCTCACATTAAACGTCATCTGCCATTTAGACGCCCAGTCTCCCAGTCTCGTAAGGTCCTCTTGTAATTTTTCACAATCCTCCCGCGATTTAACGACTTTGAATAACTTTGTGTCATCAGCAAATTTAATTACCTCACTAGTTACTCCCATCTCTAGGTCATTTATAAATATATTAAAAAGCAACGGTCCGAGCACAGAGCCCTGGGGAACCCCACTAACTACCCTTCTCCATTGAGAATACTGACCATTTAACCCTACTCTCTGTTTTCTGTCTTTTAACCAGTTTTTAATCCACAATAGAACACTACCTCCTATCCCATGACTCTCCAATTTCCTCTGGAGTCTTTCATGAAGTTCTTTGTCAAATGCCTTCTGAAAATCCAGCTACACAATATCAACCGGCTCCCCTTTATCCACATGTTTGTTCACCCCTTCAAAGAAATGTAGTAGATTGGTGAGGCAAGATTTCCCTTCACTAAATCCATGTTGACTTTGTCTCATTAATCCATGCTTTTGAATATGCTCTGTAATTTTGTTCTTAATAATAGTCTCTACCATTTTGCCCAGCTCCGATGTCAGACTCACCGGTTTATAATTTCCCGGATCTCCTCTGGAACCTTTTTAAAAAAATCGGCGTTACATTGGCCACCATCCAATCTTCTGGTACCACGCTCGATTTTAAGGATAAATTACATATTTCTAACAATAGCTCCGCAAGCTCATTTTTCAGTTCTATCAGTACTCTGGGATGAATACCATCCGGTCCAGGAGATTTGCCACTCTTCAGTTTGTAGAACTGCCCCATTACATCCTCCAGGTTTACAGAGAATTCATGAAGTTTCTCCGACTTGTCAGCTTCGAATACCATTTCCGGCACTGGTATCCCACCCAAATCTTCCTCGGTGAAGACCGAAGCAAAGAATTTATTTAATCTCTCTGCTACGGCTTTGTCTTCCTTGATCGCCCATTTTACTCCTCGGTCATCTAGCGGTCCAACTGATTCTTTTGCCGGCTTCCTGCTTTTAATATACCTAAAAAATCTTTTACTATGTGTTTTGCCTCCAAAGCATTCTTTTTTTCGAAGTCTCTCTTAGCTTTCCTTATCAGCGCTTTGCATTTAACTTGACATTCCTTATGCCTTCAAAGTATGACAATGTGACTAACAAGGGGGTTCCATGATTACGACTCACTTTTCTATATCCTTAACTTGGTCAGTGCAATGACAGTATCTGATAGAGGTGGAAGGCCCTAGTCTGCAGCTGCCCTTTGAACCTGATTTTCATTATCCAAGAATCTTGCCATTGGTAACCCAGACCCTACTAACCCAAAGAACAGAAAGCTACAGTGAATCTTGAAATGGCATCCAGGTCTCCTTCGTCATATCTAATGTTCCACTAGCAAAGAAATCCAGAAGAGGAAAACAAAAGTTCTGCAGAAAGAGCAGTACAGTCCACAAAATCAGAATACACATCTTCTAATAGTTAAAAAGGCTTTTATTGTTGCCGCTTTAAAACAGAACCCGACATGACCACGTTTCGCCTTTCCAGAGGCTGCGTCAAGGTTATTAACTATGCGGCAAAACATAAAAAGCATACATTTATTAAAAATGAATAATAACTAAACCATAATATAAAATACTATCTCAAAATTAACATACACACTAAAGCAAGCGTATCAATTTCCAATAGAGACATACTAAAAATCAGTGGCGTAGCCAGACAGCCGATTTAGAGTGGGCCCAAGGCCAAAGTGGGTGGCCCAAAAATGTCATCTCCACTCCTCCCTCTACCTGTGCCCCCCATCCAAAGTAAACAAAATACCTGTGCTGGCAGGGATCCTCAAGCCCCGCCAGCTTAAGACTTCCTCCCTGCCGAAGAACCTTACCTCTTGGGTGGCCAGTGACAGTGTCCACGAGCCACAGCTGTCAGCCACTGGCTCTATCCTGCGCATGCTCAATTTTTGCACATGTGCAAATCCTGCCTGCCCTTAATTCTTCTCCCCAGGCTCCGCTTCGCTGCATCGCTCCATCGCTTCCTGCATTCTTCTACTCACCTGTCACGCAGCGCTGCCATTCACACAGGCAGCTGCGATCCCCTTTGCCGCGTCCATCCGGTCCTCTCTGATGCACTTCCTGTTAGGAACAGATGGATGCAGTAGGGGGGAGCATAGCTGCCTGTGTGAATGGCAGCGCTGCGTGACAGGCGAGAAGAATGCAGGGAGCGATGGAGCGATGCAGTGAAGTGGAGCCTGGGGAGAAGAATTAAGGACAGGCAGGCAGGCTACACTGAACGCTGCCTCCTGGACGGCCGTACCCGGCGGAGCTGAGAGAGAAAAGGCAGCGAGAGCATCAGCGAGCAAGGATGTGTATGGCCGGGCCTGGAGGGAAAGTGGCTGGGCCTGGGCCCGTCCAGGCCCACCCATGGCTACGCCCCTGCTAAAAATTGATATAATTCAGAAATATTAATACATATATAACTAATATTAATAATATTAAAAATCACAAACTCTCAACGCTTATACATTCAAAGGCACAAGATAAAAACAACGCGCAAAGAATATCAGGCTCATTTTCGAAAGAGAAGGATGTCCATCTTTCGACATAAATCGGAAGATGGATGTCCTTCTCACAGAGATGTCCAAATCGGCATAATCGAAACCCGATTTTGGATGTCTCCAACTGCAGTCTGTCGCAAGGACTTCCAAATTTCAAGGGGGCGTGTAGGAGGCGTAGCGAAGGCGGGACTTGGGTGTTCCTAACACTTGGATGTCTTTGACCCATAATCGAAAAAAGCAAGGACGTCCCTGACGAGCACTTGGACGACTTTATCTAGTTGTGTTTTTCTTACAACCAAGGCATAAAAAGGTGCCCAAAATGACCAGATGACCACCGGAAGCAATCGGGGATAATCTCCCGTTACTCTCCCCGCGGTCACTAACCCCCCTCCCACCCTCAAAAAACATCTTTAAAAATATTTCGTAGCAGCCTCTATGCCAGCCTCAGATGTCATACTCAGATCCATGACAGCGCATGCAGGTCCCTGGAGCAGTTTTAGTGGGTGCAATGCACTTCAGACAGGTGGACTCATGCCCATACCACCCTACCTGTTACGTTTGTGAAGGAAAGAGCGAGCTCTCCAAAACCCACCACAAACCCACTGTACCCATATATAGGTGCCCCCTTCACCCATAAAGGCTATGGTAGTGGTGTACAGTTATGGGTAGTGGGTTTTGGGGGGGGGGGTGGGGATTATGGGCTCAGCACACAAGGTAAGGGAGTTATGTTTCTGGAAGCATTTTATGAAGTCCACTGCAGTGCCCCCTAGGGTGCCCAGTTAGTGTCCTGGCATGTCAGGGGGACCAGTGCACTACAAATGCTGGCTCCTCCCACGTCCAAATGGCTTGTATTTGGACGTTTTTGACATGGACGTCTTTGGTTTTGAAAATCGCTGAAAATCAAAGATGTCCATGTCTAGGGATGTCCAAATCTAGGGACGTCGATATTTAAGGGCATCCTTGGATATGGACGTCTCTGACGGTATTTTTGAAATGAAAGATGGATGTCCATCTTTTTTTGAAAATACGGTTTTCCCTGTCCCCGGATCTCAATGTTTTGCAAAGATGTCCAAATTGCAACTTGGACATTTCTTTATGCCCCTCTATGTTAATTAAATCACATGCTAGGCACTTTGAGCCAAATACGCTGTTAACACCAAGTCACACCGATAATCAGGAACCTGAAACAGCAAAGCGAAACACTGGCCATCGTTAGCCTGGGGGCAAGTGGAGAAGAGCAACATAAGTCTTAGAAGTAGTGCCTATAAAGATAAGTGATTATAAAAACTAGTGGTTTATTTTTTGCATCAATGATAAGTAAAAAGTTACGGAAAAAGACAATTTTGAGAAGGTTTTTTTGCCGATGATGAAGAGAAGATCATTTGATCTGGTTAGCTCTGAAAATCTATAGGATTTTGAGCTCTTTGAGGCTTTTTCCTTCTCCTTATGAATATTTATTTTATGAGTATTCATTAATGGCCTCCCACTATTATCATTTTCATGCTGTGGATTTTCATTATTGCATTGTTCTAACGAATTTATAATTCCATGCCCGAACTTTGGCTATTTTAGTGGATTTTAATTCAATCATAGACATCTGAGAATTAAAATCCAAATGGTATCTATATAAAGCTCAAAGTTAGTTTTGAAAGTTAAAACATTAAAAGGGACACATACCTATTAGGGTCCCAACGGGCACAAAAAACAAATAGTTGGTGAATGCAACAATAAAAACAGCTCAGCCTACAAACAGTAAAAAAAGGACATCAATGTAAGCAATCAAATAAGAGAGCCATGTCAAAAGACAGATGTGGAAGCACAAAATACTCACAGCTAGCAGCAGGATAAAGAGAGTATCCCTTCCTTTCTCAATAGTATACAGACAGGGGGATGATCAGAAGCAAACGCCTGCGCTAGAGGCTGTTAGCACCATACTAGCGCCGGCGTTTGCTACTGCCTCATGATCAGAGCCCTCGAGCGTGTGAAACAACGCGCTTGAGGGCTCTGAACGCAATTAGCATGCAAATGCATGCTAAACAAGGCTAAACCAAAATCCTTCTGTAAAATCAAATGTATATCCTCTTCTTATCTCCAGTATCCATGATGTATTGTAAGCCACATTGAGCCTGCAAAGAGGTGGGAAAACATGGGATACAAATGCAATAAATAAATAAATAAATATATTCATCCCCAATGATCAGCGACCAGCGCGCCAAAGATTGGGTTGCTGGCCACGGCAAACCCTACGCCAGCTCCGAGCTGGTGTTAGGGTTTGCAGATCATTGGGGAGGAATGGTGAGCCCTGTCTAGCATGCATTTGCATGCTGGCAGGCCCCCATTCCCCCCAACAAGGCAAACCTGCCAGTGACAGGGGGCTAGAGGTTCCCCTGACGATCCCCCCCCCTAACTCACGCCAACATATGCACAGTCCCTGGTGGCCCAGTGGGTGACCAAACCCTCCCCCCAGCGACAGGGGGGCTGGAGGTCCGCTGGACCGCCGGTCCCCCCCGATGATCCCCCCCTAGGTTCAGGGAGAGTTGGAGATCCAGTGAGAAACTCCCTTATATGATGTGTAGCCCTGCCTAGCACATCCCAGGATACACTGGGCAGTGCTGGGCGCCACCATTTTGCGGTGTTGAAGGAAGAGGAGGGAGGCAGGCTACATCCCTCCTCCGACCCACAAGGTGGAGATAATTGCATGCTTAAATTTGCATGCAATTATTTCTGATCATCGGTGCGGTAGAGCCCCGCGCTGTTCCAGCGCTATTTTAGAGCGCTGGTTGGTACAGCGCAGGGTTTTTGATTAGCTGCTTGAGAGTGCAGCTGTGCCAAGAGGCTGAATTTAACTTTCTGTTCCAGGTCAGAGTTCACTCACAAACTCCCTCTAAAAAAACTTATAAAAAAAAGGTAAAAAAACTCCAAAATCTAAAACAGCTAGACAAAAAATGTTAAAATAAGCTTCAAAAACCAAAAGAGCCATCAAAACTATTAAATATACAAAAACATGCATACTTAATTAGATGATGTCATCTCTTTAAAATACCTCTAAAACAAGCCTCTAACAAAAGGTTAAAATGTACTAGAATTTAAAAAAAAACAGTTGGACAAGCATAAAAATGTAAAATAAGCTTAAAAATCAAAGCTGTCATAAAAAATGGTGCATACTTAAAATCATGCATATTTAATTAGATGATGTCATCTCTTTAAAAAAATTCTAAATCAGCCTCTAACAAAACTTTAAAATGTTCTAGAGTCTAAAAAGCAGCTGGACAAGCTTAAAAATGTAAAATAAACATACAAAACAAAGAAATCATAAAATAATAGAGCATATTCAAAAATGTGCATACTAATTAGATGATGTCATCAGAATGGGGACGATATGGAAATGCAGACAAAAGTGATATCAGCTCACAGAGAATGCACTGGGCAGTTCAAAATCGCCAAAAATACAAAAATAAAAACCAAAACTAAGATTAAAAGATGGGCAAGCACCAACATTATTAGAATAACTTAAATCAATAATAAATAGTACACTTAAATGCATAAATTACATGCACCATAAACAGAAAATTAAATGAAACATTGCGTCAGGTAGAAAATTAGGTTGTGAGCTTACTAGGGACAGGGAAATGCCAACTATACCTGAATTTAACTCACCTTGAGATAGTGATGAAAAAGTGTGAGCAATATCCAAAATAAATCAATGCTTGCACCTAAATTACTGAAGAACACACATCGTTTATGGGACTCTATGAAAAACAAGACAGTGGAGACGTGGGAAGGCAACAAAGTCTATATTAAAAATCTTCACTTGACTCGACATGGACCATGTTTCGGCTATAGTGCCTGCATCAGGAGTCTGGCAACTGTCATGTACACACGCCTTGTAGAATGAAAAATGTAGGTCGCCAACGTGCCTCAGAATAGAACAAAAAATATCCAGAGGCCCCCCAAGATGTCCGTTTCCTCCTCCCTTCAGTAATTCAGTGCACATAAATGAATGCCCCCCCAATTTGCTCTGGGCCCCTGGTTTGGCTGGTGGGGGTCCCCAACCCGCACCAGCTGAAGCCTTTGTCCAGCGCTGGTCTCCGGAGCCACTGCATTGCCTGCTCTGCACAATTTTCATTAAAACGAGTGTGCCGGATGTCAGGGGAAGAGAGAGCAGGGCGGGCAATTTGGTGGCGCTGGACAAAGGCCTCTGCTGGTGGGGGTTGGAAAGCCCTGCCAGCCAAGGTATGTGCAGCAGCGGCAGTGAGTGGGGAGCAGCAGGGTGGTGGTGGGGGGGGCGGCTGACCAAAATGTGCCCCCCCCCATCTTGGGCTCTGGCCCCCTCCCACCTTGAGGTCTGGCTATGCCCCTGCCTCTAGCCTTCCACTTTCTGCTATGAGGAAAGGCTAAAGCGGCTAGGGCTCTTCAGCTTGGAGAAAAGGCGGCTGAGGGAAATATGATGGAGGTCTATAAAATAATGAGTGGATTGAACGGGTAGATGTGAAGCGTCTGTTCACACTTTCCAAAAATACTAGGACTAGGGGGCATGTGATGAAACTACAATGTAGTAAATTTAAAACGAATCAGAGAAAATTTTTCTTCACTCAATGTGTAATTAAACTCTGGAATTCGTTGGCAGAAAATGTGGTAAAGGCGGTTAGCTTAGCGGAGTTTAAAAAGGTTTGGACGGCTTCCTAAAGGAAAAGTCCTTAGACCGTTATTAAAGGGACTTGGGGAAAATCCACTATTTCTGGGATAAGCAGTATAAAATGTTTTGTACATTTTTGGGATCTTGCCAGGTATTTGTGATCTGGATTGGCCACTGTTGGAAACAGGATGCTGGGCTTGATGGACCTTTGGTCTTTCCCAGTATGGCAATACTTATGTACTTATAAGGTTAGGGCAGTCTGCTATGGGAATTTGGGCAACTTTGTCAGTTGGCAGTAATATGTGGTCCCCTAACAGGCTACGGGTTTCTTTTACAAAGCCACGCCAGCAATGCCTGCACGGCAAATGAGAGGAAGCCCTAAGTAAAGCACAGAAAGTTAGGACAGCAAAAAGTTTATCCTAAATTTGTATGCCAAGTTAACCCGGACACTGGTCTGAATATCGGCCAGCGACTGGCTAACTTCTGGGTGAGCACCCATACCTTGAATGCTAGGAGCTACACATGTCTGACATTGAATACCCAAGTTTAGCCCATGAGCAGCTTACAAGCCACTTGCTGCCGCAGATTGACTATTACCCCCTAAATTTTTAGGTGCTTGTACAACTGAGGGGTCCTTTTACTAAGGTGCACTGAAAACTTGTTTGCGGTAGTGTAGGCGTGGGTTTTGGGTGCGCACCAATCCATTTTTCAGCACGCTTGTAAAAAAACCCTTTTTAAACTTTTTGCCAAAAATGGACGTGCGGCAAAACCAAAATTGCCGCATGTCCATTTTGGGGTGTGAGACCTTACCACCAGCCATGGACCTAGCGGTAAAGCCTCACGCAGTAACTGGGTGGTAATGACCTACATGCGCCAAATGCCACTTGGCGTGTATAGCTGACGCGTGCCAGAATATAAAAAATATTTTTCAGGCGTGTGTAGTGGACGCATGACAAAAATGAAATTACCGCAAGAGCCATGTGGTAGTCGCGTGGTAACTCCATTTTGGCGCATGTTGGGCACGTGTAGACGCTTACAAGGCTTAGTAAAAGGGCCCCTGAATGCACACCGATGCACATCCCTAATGAATCCAGAGCTCAAATATAGGCAGCTGGAATGTTTTGCCTATTAAATTATTTTATCTCTTTGTTGTAGCCTGGTAAAACAGAATCTTTACTTTCCACAGTTTTGCCAGGAATAACCTGATTAAAAGACCTTATTTCAAAAGCATTAACACTGCCTCTTGTTCTTAGAATAAAAATAAGTTTTTAATTAGAGCTTCAAACTCCACCACTAATTAACTGCCAAGTGACAAAGGCCTAATTACTCATGAAACATCTTAATGAATTCCAGGCAGACCATGGCTGAGCTGGAAGGAAGCCAAGCTGCAAGAAACTTATTCTTATTACAAAAGTTACAGAACAGGCAGGGCCTCAGTTTTAATTAATCCCCCAGGACAAAGCACAGCAGCTCTTTAATCACCTCTGATTCTTAGCTGTAGCTAAAGTTATTACACCCTTCGGCTGCCTCTGTCTCTATTTTGAAGCATTAACTTAATTGTTATATTTTGAAGTGGCAGCCGGAAATATTTCATGACCTGTCTTTCATGGGGTCAGTTTCTCAGCCAGAGAATAATATGGCTTATGGGTAACTG
Organism: Microcaecilia unicolor; assembly: GCF_901765095.1. Lineage (NCBI taxonomy): Eukaryota > Metazoa > Chordata > Amphibia > Gymnophiona > Siphonopidae > Microcaecilia > Microcaecilia unicolor. Next base: position 247,210,077 of record NC_044033.1, read on the forward strand.
ACTTGAATCAAGTAGCAAGGAACATTTTGCTCATTCCTGTTTTTATTTTATTTTTTACCTTGCCTTCCCAGTGCATTGTGGGATTTGTAGGCCTCAGCCCTTCTTTCTGAAATCAGCAGTCCAAGTCCCATAATGCAACAGGAGGAGGGTGCATCAGACCCAGGAAAGGCCTAAAGGATTCTGCTTGGCAGTCTGATGCACGTTCAGGCCTGGTATAACTGTAGTCTTTGCTATAACGCTCACTTGCCCCACTGTGAGCAGTTCACACACTCACTCACACGCTTACACCCAGATATATCCATACTGATGCTGAGTTGAAATGAAGTCACCTGGTAACTCGTAGTACAAACCAACTATTAATATACACAGCTTTACACATGTTCCCCTGAATTTCACATAGGGTACCCACATTTGGGCGTGAATCTGAGATCCGTACACAAACTAATTAGTTAATGATCTAGTAACAATTAATTAATGATGTGAATTTGTACAAATTTGGGATCCTTTTACAAAGGCACACTGAAAATGGCTTGCGGTAGTGTAGGCGTGGGTTTTGGGTGTGCGCCGATCCATTTTTTAGCGCGCGTATAAAAAAGGCCTTTTTGTTTGGTCGAAAATGGACTTGTGGCAAAATCAAAATTGCCTCACATCCATTTTGGTTCTGATACCTTACCGCCAGCCACTGATCTAGCGGTAAAGAATCTGGGCAGTAATGACCTACATGTGTCAAATGCCACTTGGCGTGCATCCGTTACGCGCGTCTGAAAAAAATTATTTTTCAGACACATGTATCGGATGCACACCAAAAATGAAATTACCACAAAACCAACGCGGCAGTCATGTGGTAACTCCATTATGGCGTGCATTGGGTGTACGTAGATGCTTACGCGGCTTAGGAAAAGGCCCCCTTGGACTTACACATGGCTCTGCCTATGAGTTATTCTATAATGCTGTGTGCCCAAAGGGTCGTGCACAACCCAAAAGGGGCATGGCCATGGGAGGGGTAAGAGTGGGTCATAAGAACATCAGTGGTGCCATACTGAAACAGATTGATGGCCCATCAAGCCCAGTATCCTGTTTCCAACAGTGGCCAATCCAGGTCACGAGTACCTGGCAAGATCCCAAAACAATGAAATACACTTTATGCTGATTATCCTAGAAATAAGCAGTGGATTTTCCCAAGTCCATCTTAATAATGGCTTATGGACTTTTCTTTTAGGAAATAATCAAAACCTTTATTAAACCCTGCTAAGCTAACTGCTTTTACCACATTATCTGCCAACAAATTCCCAGAATTTAATTACATGTTGAGTGAAGAAATATTTTTTTCTGGTTTGTTCTAAATTTACTACTTTGTAGCTTCATTACGTGCCCCCTAGTCCTAGTATTTTTGGAAAGAGTAAACAAGCGATTCACGTCTACCCATTCCACTCCATTCATTAATTTACAGACCTCTATCATATCTCCCCTCAACCGTCTTTTCTCCAAGCTGAAGAGCCCTAGCCACTTCAGCCTTTCCTCATAGGGAAGTCGTCCCATCCCCTTTATCATTTTAATCGCCCTTCTCTGCACCTTTTCTAATTCCACTTTAACTTTTTTTGAGATGTGGTGACCAGAATTGAACACAATATTCGAGGTGTGGTTGCACCATGGAGTGATACAAAGGCATTATAATGTCCTTATTTTTGTTTTCCATTCCTTTCCTAATAATTCCTAACATTCTATTTGCTTGCCCTGGGATTGGTATGTTGCTGCTATTTGCGTTTCTTCCAAAATGTATCAAAAAAGGGGGGAAAAGACCACGCCTCAGATATAGTCCCAAGGTAAATAGTATTACCAGTGTGGCAACGGAAAAATCACTCTAAAAATTACAACGAGAGCGTCCAATCTTCAATACCTTTGTATGAATGCTAGCATTGTTACTTTTTACATTATGGAGTCCTTTTACTAAGGTGCGCTGAAAAATGGCTTGTGGTGGTGTAGGCATGGGTTTTGGGCGCCATTTTTCAGTGCCTGTAAGAAAGCCCTTTTGAAAATTTTTGCCAAAAATGGACATACAGCAAAATAAAAATTGCCCCGCGTCCTTTTTGGGTCTGAGACCTTACCACCAGCCATTGACCTAGCGGTAAAATCTCATGTGGTAACCAGGCGGTAATGACCTATGCGTGTCAAATGCCACTTGGCGCATGTAACTGACGAGCTCCAGAAAATAAAAGATATGTTTCGTGCATGCGTAGCTGATGCTCGCCAAAAATGGAATTACCTCAAGGGCCACACGGAAACCGTGCAGTAACTCCATTTTGGCAAGCGTTGGACGCGTGTAGACGCTTACGTGGCTTAGTAAAAGGGCCCCTTGATATTTTTCCTTTCTTTTTTCTTGTATACGATTATGAGACTTAACAATTCACAAAAAAAAAACACAACAAGGAAGGACGCTTTGGTATCAGACAGCCCACAAAGCGAGCTATTGGATCTCGTTTAGCGCTTAAAACTATTTCAAATCCAAGCTCTTAAATGCAATCCTCAATTATTTGCCTCAGCTCTCCATCTCTAAGAATCTTTAATAGAAAAATAGAGAAATAGAAATGCAACAACTTATCTTAATGAACACATGAATCCAGCGCTGTGGTTTCTGAACATACACCTGACACCAACATTAAACAAATGGCGTTTCAGTCTCCTGACCTGCTTCGGGGGTTATATACATTGTCGCTATAAGTGCTGTTTACATATCTACTGGCAGAACACCGCCATCTTAAACCGAAGCGGGGCTCCCGCTGCCACTCGCCTCTAAAAGTAATGATCTTCACTTGCGAAAAATACTGCGTTGATTTAATCATATACAAGAAAAAAGAAAGGAACGTAAAAAATAGAAGTGTGTGAGAGTACTTTGATTTCCCTCTCCTGCATAGAATACTGTAAGTTCTGCATTTTCTACAGCATTTAGAAGCACACACTTACGGCCAGATTCTGCAAATGGCGTCTAAATTATAGGTGTGTCCAAAAAAACCACTTAACCCTATTCTATAAACCGCTCCTAAAGTTAGGCTTGGTTTGTAGAATAGCACTTTGGCCAGGGAACTTGTCTATATTTAGTTGTGCGTGAAAACCTGGTGTAAATACCCAATCCTAAATGTAGGCATGTTCCCCTGATAATCACGCATGTAGATTTAAGGAATGCCCCAATATGTCCATAGTCCTCTCATGGTCACACCCCCTTTTCAGCTACATGCTTTTGAATTTACACGCACTTCTTTTTAGAATACGCCTAGAAAGAAGCGCACATGAAGTCCAATTATTGCCAGTTAGTACTGATCATTGCTTGTTATTGGCCAATTACATTCCATGTAGAACCCCAAAGAATAGCAACATTCTGGAATGGTAAAGAGTAACAAGATTCTGGAATTCCAAATAGTAGCAACATTCCATTCTACCGATCCCAGGGACAGCAATGACTTTCCCCATGTCCATCTCAATAACAGACTATAGACTTTTCCTCCAGGAACTTGTCTAAACCTTTTTAAAACTCAGATACACTAACTGCTGTTACCACATCCTCTGACAATGAGTTCCAGAGCTTAACTATTCTTTGAGTGAAAAAATATTTCCTCTTGTCACGGAACATCTAGCCACCTGCCTGGGACTAATCTTGCAGCCACTTAGAGGGTCTATCCCCAGCACAGCTCAGATCCACCTGCACCTGCAGCTTGTGCTCTACACTAGCACCCTCCTCCCACTGACTGGGTCCCAACTGCATCTGGATGAGTCTCCTGCTCTCAAGGTATTCCTCAGTGGTCCAATAGTTCCTATAAAGCACTCACAGACCCAACACACAAACCACCAGGATTCTTAGTCCAGACAAGCAGAGGCAATAAACTAAAAATGTTTATGGTCATAAAAAATTAGAACAATGAACAGAAAAGGTACAATCAGCAAACAAACAGTAACAAGTAACTGAAATATGGATCAATTATAACACTATCTAAACATTTGTCTACTATCTAAATAGTTCCTGGGGAGTTCAGGACATATAGCTGCTCACAGGTTATCAAATATAACTGTTCACAGGGCCTCAGCAAAGAGATCTTTCTCTCTCTTCTACCTGGCTAAGACTGGAGAGAAATCCTTGATGAATTGATCTCCTGGGCCAATCAGAGTCCAGAATAACAAGTTTTCAAAAGTATACTGCATCTTACTTCCTATCTCTGTTAGACTAAAGAAAAAACAGTCATTTCTCTATAACAGCTTTAAAGATAAATATGTACCACCTGCTGGCCAAACTAGAGAAATACACTTCAAGAAATAATACAGTTTACAGTCTTAAAACCTACTGTTTTGTCACACCATCTATTTGTTTTAAAAGTATTTCCATGTAACTTCCTTGAGTGTCCCCTGATCTTTGTATTTTTTGAAAGAGTGAAAAATTGATTGACTTCTACTCGTTCTACACCACTCAGGATTTTTTATACCTCAATCATAACTCCCCTCATCCGTCTCTTTTCCATGCTGAAGAGCCCTAACCTCTTTAACCTTTCCTCAAAGTCAAAAACGTTAAATTTAAACCAAAAGTTAAAACGATCTATAAATCACCAACAGTATTTCCAAAAACTCTCATCTTCAAAATAACTAGTTAACCCACTGACAGTAATAGGCAAAGAATTCCATAAAGATGGTCCCACATAACAATAAGCTCTGTTTCTTGTAGACATTAATCTCGCTGATTTTGGAAGTTGCACCAAACAGGGTCGAGAAGAATGCAAAAAGCATTGACGTTCTTGTTTAATCAACTTATCAGAAAGATATTCTGGTGCTTCCATACAAAAGGCTATTTTAGGGGGGTCTATGCATGATTTTTCAAATGCATGTACATAAATTCAAACCCCTCCCTCATTCCGACCTCAAGAATCCCTCCACTGAGTGCAGTTAGCTATGTGTGCACAGGGTGTATTCTGCATGACTTTGTACCTAAAGAATGTGCAGAAATGGCTTTCAAAATTGCCATCTACGCAAGTGGGCTGGATATTTAAATTAAAGGGATCTAGCTGTCTAAGTCATGGGGTGAAATTTTTCTCCTCCCAGTGGCTAAATTTCAAAATGTGGATAGCTCTGGATGCATTCCCTGATCTGGCTCTTAATTTAGTCTAAAGCTACAACAGCAAAGTTTATTTATTTATTTGTTGCATTTGTATCCCACATTTTCCCACCTCTTTGCAGGCTCACAAAAAAGTCCCAAAACAAACAGTGTGGTGCAGAAGTTTATTAATTGGTAACAAAGACTCGACATGAGTTGTGTTTCAGCTGGTACATTTGGGCTGTCTCACAGCGCAACAAAACCGGCAGTAAATTTTTGCATTTAGCGTTTTGCTTTGAAGAGTGTTTTATTTTCTGCAATATCGATGCAGCTGTTGATGTTTCACCATACATCTCAATTATAACTGAGAAAGTGTTGGTACAGACTCCTGAGGCAGGCCTTAAGGCTGAAACATGACTCATGTCGAGTCTTTGATACCAATTAATAAACTTCTGCACCACACTGCTTGTTTTGGGACTCTTTTGCCACATTTGCTGTTGTGGCTTCTGTCCGTTTTGTGCGAAGGCCTGTTCTTCCTCGTAACGTAGCCAACCAAGCCAATCTGAGAGAAAACAGCAACAGAGTGAATCGTGGAGCAATGAAAGTATGTGAGGCCACAGAGAGAACAACAAGACGGAGTGTAGTGATATTGCTATATGAAAGCTGTGCTGGTCTGGAGAAGATAGAGAAGGGTATGCTGTGGCGTCCTCTGCTCGCGGCTCCAGCGTTGTAGGACAAGAGGTGATGTCTCCTGGAGCTTACTAGACTTCATATTGTCTATCCTCATTTGGTATTGTGAACCGAAGACCATCCATAGGAAGACATATTTTGCTGTGATTGTTCCGATAGACCCCCTGACACACGAATTTGCTGAAACATGGGCCGTCTCGGGTCTTTGAATAAAACTGCTTCCTCTGGAATTCGGCTCCGCCTTGTTGTTCTAGCTATGGCTTCACACACTTTCATTGATCCTTTCATAACTTAGTCAGCCAGGACCGTACTAAGTTATAGCAGCACCCTGTGTGACTCATCAACTCAGGGACATAGCGAGGTATGTGTGACTGGTATGGCCGCTCAGAGTGTAAGTGAGGTGAGGGCTCTGAAATTGCATCCCATCCATTGCATGTTTCTCTCTTGGGACCCACTGGTGCCCCCCCTGCCCAACCCACTTTATCATTGTCAGTGAGAGGCGATGGCCTTGCATAAATTTTTCTCCCCTCTATATTTGAGCTGTGAGTGGCCAACACCACTTACACATGGCCTTGACATGGCGCTGCGGGTGGCTGAGCTCTGTCGGTCAACTTTGACTCACATGTCAACTTTGACTCACAAATGGCTTAAACTGCTTTAATGCATTTGCGGTGAACAGTATATTAATAAATCAAATGAAATCAAACCAGCCCTCTTAGATACAGTCATAACTGTTGAAAATGTGCTTAAGCTTTCACCAGAGATCTTAAATGCTCCTCCCATGGTCCTAAAAGTCACAGATGCACAATCAGTCAGTCAGCAGGGAACAAACTTATGGCAGGGAAGAAACTTGAGGCTAAAAAAGTTAATGGTAGAGAAGTATACTCAACTCATACGGCATCTATAATGATGCACCAAGGGAATTGCTTGCTTAATCCCTGAGCAGGGACACTAGTGTGTCACTGCTGTGGCAAATTCTCCCTTCCCAGCAGCAGATTTGGAACACAGCAATACCCAGATGCCTCCACCTAAGGGATTTGATGCCAGTCTGGTAATACCCAAAGATTATTTAGTCATTATAGAAAACAAACAAGCAACTGTATACTGTATTCCTTCTTAGCTCGCTGGAACACGGTCATGGTGGAAAAAAGAGCTAAAGCACCGAGGTGAATTTTCAAATGGCACTTAGAAGTTCCATGCTGTGCTGGACCTACATGGCGTATGCCTAGATTTATACATGCTGAATAATGGGTGTGGGAGGCGTGTTCCAGGGGTGGGGCCTACTAGGGGCATTTCTAGAACTGGATGCCAAATTGAGACACTGAGATGCAGCTCGCTGAGTGATTTATAACGGTATCTGGGTGCCAAGATTCCATTATAGAAGACTAGCTCAAATTGGAATCTATTCACCTACGTATACCATGTCAATAGCAGGCGTAAATGAATGGGGTACTTTAGTACATAACAGAATTCTTAAAGTGTCATGTCCCCTACCTCAACGCAAGCGGCATCCTCGGGCTGTGCGGGGTCCCGTCGACACGCACACTTGACTGGCACTGCCTGAGCCATGTGTGTGTAGTCCTCTCTGGGTTTGTTCAGAGAGTGGTGGTTGCAGGCTCCTTAATTGCTTTGCTTCCATGCACCTGTTTCTGCTCTCTCTCTGCCTGGCTTCCAGGCTCCTTGATTGCTTTGCTTCCACCCACCTGGGTCTGCTCTTCCTCTGCCTGGCTTCCCTTGCTTCTCTCCTATTGGTCTTCCGGTTCCTCCTTCCCCTGCTCTTGTCCTATGGCTGTGTCCCTTCTCCCTGCTGATGTCAGATGCCAGCACCTTATCAGCTGAGCTCTTCCTGGACTCCATGCTTTGGCTTCTACTTTAGTAGGTGTTTGTAACTCTGTAGTCTGCTTCTTATCTACTGGTCCCTCATTGCTGACTTTGCCTGTACCTGGATTACCCTTCTGCCTGCCGCCTGCCTACTCACTTTCGCCTGTACCTGGATTACTCTCTTGACCTGCTGCCTGCCTGCCTGGCCAATACATTCATCACCCCGCTTTCAGCTCCGTCCCGTAAGTCCTGCAGGCCGCCCGCACCTAGGGGCTCAACCTCTGGGGAACAGCGGTCAGCGCAGGTGAAACCCGGGGCCCGGGGTTGTCCAGCTGCCAAGCAGAACCTGGTCCGAGTACCGGGCTTAGCCGCACTCTACTTGGTACAAGAACTCACAAGTCTGACATAAAGTTACATACGTCAGTGGGAGTCCCGCTTATGTTCCACCCACATGTATGTCCCTTGCATTTATGCAGTAAGGGCGGGTAGTGTGCGTTAAATTGGACGTGTGCCTGATTTACTCGTGTGCCTTAATTGAATGATGAGCCAATTAGTCTTGATAATTGGCCAATAATAACCAATTATCACCAATTGAAAATAATTGGAATTGATGTGTGCATATTCTAAAAAGAGGTGCACATAAATTTCAACATGCATAGCTGAAAAGGGGGTGTGGCCATGGAAGGAGTGTGGGTATGTTGGGACGTTACTTAAATCTACATGTTTTTGTAGAATTTGGGTATTTACACCAGGTTTTCAGTCGCTTAAATGGCTGCATCTCAGTGGCGTAGCTAAGGGTGGGCCTGGGTGGGCACATGCCCACGCATTCTTGCCTCAGGCCCACCCAGTCAGCAGCACATGAGGCCTCACTACTCTCTTTCCCTCTTCTCCACTCGTGGCCTGGCATCTGTCCATCTCTCTCTAGAACCCCCCCCCCAGGTCTACCTCATGATTCCTATAGGCATCCCTTGCCAGCCCTGCAGGCACCTCTCTGTCATGTCCTGCCCTCAATGATGTCACTTCTTGTTTCTTTGCTGGGGACGTGGTAGAAGAAGCCTGCAGAGCTGGCGTAGGTTACCTATAGGAATTGCGATGGGCAACAGCTCTGAGGTAGAACCGGGGGAGGAGGTTCAGAGAGAAATGGGCAGACGCTGAGTCATTAAAAAAACACTATATTGTATGTATGTACAGGGCTAAGGGTAGGGGTGGGAAGGGCCCACCCAGGTTAACTCTGGGCCCATCCAAAATGGCAGGTCTGCCTATGCCCCTGCTGCATCTAAATGTAGGTGCATTCCTCTGACCTATACGCTATTCTATAAACCATGTCTTACTGTAGATGAGGTTTATAGAATAGCACTACGTGTGTTATTTTGACGTGCCTACATTTTAGATGCTATTTACTGAATCTGGCCCTAAGGACTGTATCTTATAAAGGGTGCTCAAATTTGGGTATGATCCTGATGGGCATGCGCAGCTTAATTGGGCACTAACAATCAATTATTGATGATAATGGGCACCGATTTGGATTTGCACTCGCATCTTCCTACATGCTACTCTATAAAACTGCATGCCATAATCTCATGGTGTGCAACCCAAAAGGGGGTGTAGCTATTGGAGCAGCATGGGTGGGTCAGGGTAATCCCAGAAATTTCTGCACAATGTTATAGAATGCCATGAACGCATGCCCAAATCGGGCGTCAAGAATTACTCCTGGTTTCACCAGGCGTAAGTCTTGGCACACAAATTTGGGTGCGGAAATCGGCGCTATGCGCTTTTCTATAAAGGCAGTTCAACCTAGTGTTCCCTTTATAGAACAGCACTGGACTGGTTTCTTCTGACATCCAAATTTGGGCGCCATTTCCTGGATCTTGTCCTAAGCGAGATGCATGCGTCAGTTATAGAATAACACTGAACACACGCATTACATTCATGTGTGCGAGCCCTAGCATTCTAGCATTTTAGTGCACAAATGGTGCCTACATTTAGAAAACAAAGTTATAGTATGAGGGGCCATATGCCCTACTCTAGACATTATAGGTATACGCCTATCCCCAGATTCTATATAGGTCACTCCAGTTGGGTGTGGATCCCAGATCTGAGTGAATGAGCCATTAACGATCAATGATCGGTGTGAATTGGCACTCATTTGGAGTTACATGTAGATCTGCCCTGCACCCCAAATTTTATGGCCTGCAACTCAAAAAGGGGTGTGGCCATGAGAGAGGAATGGGCGGGTCAGGTCTTTCCCAGAAATCGGGCGTGATATTTTAGAATAAGGTCATTTATGCACCCAACTGTCATTAGGGAACAACACAATTTCCTTTTGCTGATGTCTTACACAGCTGTATTTCTTTGTGTCCTTAGGAGGGGTGGAGTGTCTCATACTTATACTTTATTGGATTTGCTAAACCGCTCTAGCTGCCATGGCAGAGCAGAGCGGCGTACATAACTATAAATTAACGCAAAATGAAAGGAACTCCAACTGTTGACAGGAAAGTGATACAATCACATCGGGGAGAGCCCAATCAAATAGAAAAGAAATGCATTCATATGAAGGAAAGCATAAAGCACAGTCTAAAACAAAGGTTGGGTCACCTAACCAACTGGTAGCAGCTTCTGACTAATCCTAATCACCAAATGCTTATCTTCTCCTGTAGGCATGGTTTAAGATCGCTATATTGCCATATGCAACCCACTGTAGAATGCAATCGTTATGAACCAGAGGGTTTGCTGGCAGTTGTCCATCACCTCATGGGTCAGTGGATTCCTCGTGACCTCCAAAGTGCCATTCTGTGGTGCCTGTACTTCTTAGGTGATGCACCTCTGCTCTTGAAGTTGGCTTATACCAAACACCTTTGTTAATAAACAGTATTTTACAACACCAGCGTATCTCTGGGTACTAGTCCATTTTTATTGATCTCCTATGTTCACATCATATTATCCACTGCTGTTAAATGTGTATATTTTGATACTGTTTCATGGTAGTTCTATTATTAGGTTTCAATTTACTGTTTTCAAGTTGACCTCATTTATTGTATTTCTTTTTATTCTTGGTTATTTTACTATTGTTATTCTGTTAACAAAATTGTAAGTTTTATGCTAAACTGTACCTGCTGTACACCGCCTTCTTAAAGATGGTTAATAAATCACAATATATAAATAAAATAACTAAATAAAATATTTATTTGTATTTATTTATTAGGATTTATTTGTTTAGAATAAGTCAAACATGAGCAATAAACAATTACAGTGGTAAAAATATTCAAACAACAATACCAAGTATGGAATAGTCTATTACTTACAATGTCAACACAATACCCAATAAAGCATCTTAATAGACAACATAGAGTGTAAGCAAAGATGGAACATATAGATAGATAAGAGAGAGTAGCAGAAGTAAAATAATGAGGGGTCCCTTTTACTAAGGTGCACTGAAAAATGGCCTGCGTTGATGTAGACGCGGGTATTGGACATGCACAGGTCCATTTTTCAGCGCAACTGCAAAAAAGGCCTTTTTTGGGGGCCGAAAAGGGACATGCGGCAAAATGAAAATTGGCACACGCCCATTTGGGGCCTGAGACCTTACCACCATCCATTGACTTAGCGGTAAGGTCTCACACGTTAACCAGGCAGTCATCTTCAGTGTGCATACAATGCTGATTACCACCTGGTTAGCGCTGCGTGCCAGAAACTTTTCCGGTGCGCTTAGCGGATGCATGTAAAAATGAAATTTCCGCCTGGGTTATGCGGTAGCTGGGTGGTAGTTCAAAATTGATGTGAGTAGGACACGCATACATGCAGGACACGCGTACATGCCCATGTGACTTAGTAAAAGATATATATATATATATATATATATATATATATATATATATTTATTTATTTATTTATTTATTTATTTATTTATTTCTAGATGGTACCTCAGTTTGTGTGTCATGAAGTTGACCCAGAATGTTGGATACTCTGACATTCCATTAGCTTGCTTTTTAGAGTTTTACTAGCTATTGTCCGTGGATGTTATCCTGGTCTGCTTAGTACCTCTCCTAGCCTTCCTGCGTTATTAATGTATTTGATGTTTTTATATGCTTTCTTAGATTCATTTTTCCTATGTTTTCATAGATATCCAATTCTGAGAAGCAGTAGAGTCTTCATAATTTGCCATAGATACAGAATACAGGTACTAAAATAATGTTCTTTTATATATATGCATTACATTTAGACATCCGACTTTAGATATTGTCTTATGTGTATGAATTATAACTAGCCATTAATTATATCATAAATTTAATCCTTGTAGACCACTCTTTTTTTTTGTTACATTTGTACCCCATGCTTTCCCACTCATGGCAGGCTCAATGTGGCCTACATGGGGCAATGGAGAGTTAAGTGACTTGCCCAGAGTCACAAGGAGCTGCCTGTGCCTGAAGTGGGAATCAAACTCAGCTCCTCAAGACCAAAGTTCACCACCCTAACCACTAGGCCACTCCTCCATCCTCCACGCTTTACCATGTGTCTTGACTTATAGTCAGCTTTACATTTTTTGTATGCTATTCTCATCTATATATGTACATGATGATGATACTTATGGATATATATGCAAATGCTATTGTCTTTTTTTATATGCGTTCTTTATTTATAATATTTCTATATTAATAATGTCATTCTTTGATCTTGTCCACTTAATTTTATTTATATACGTATATACATGCAAATGTCATTCTTAGGTATGTCTAATTGTAATTATTTGTTTATATGTTTAATATGCATCACATAGAGGGGCATAATGGAAAGATCGTCCAAGTACGAATTAGGACGTTCTTACGAAAACGTCCAAAAATAGACCTGTATAATGGAAAAATAGTGTGGGCGTTTTTCGATAATCGATTATCCCTGTAAGAAAACAATCAAATGATGAGCACATAAGCGTGACTAAATTGGGCGCCCTAAGATGGTCGATTATTGCAGGTGCAAACGACCAAATCACGTGTTGTGTAAAATAATGTACATAGGTGTATCGCAAGTACAGTACATGTTGTTCAGGCCATCCAGGTACGGAAATATATGAGGAACGCATATATGTGTCAACTACAGACATATCATGCTGCTCCACCCATACTTTCATCATATGTGCCCATCTGAATGTCCGGATCTGCATGCACTGTACACCTACTGAACATGCAGTAAATGCATATTGTGTATATGTGAAAAGGGTCGGGTGGGGTGCGTCATACTCATCTATATAAGGCACGTTTCACACTCCTGCAGGCATGTGCACGTCAAAGACGTCTATGCTTACGAGGGCGTCCACGTGCTGATAGGGGCCATATATGGAATGGTCATCCATATATGGAGCTGTGCATGAAACGACGTCCCTCACGCAAGGTCGTCTATATAAGGCACTTCTTTTCCAACACGTGGAAAAATGGCACAACGAAGAGAACCCAACTTCAGACAGGAGGAGAGCCTGCTGCTGGTGCGGCTGTGCGTAAGGCACCGGCACAGGCTGTTTATCCAGCACCATCACCTGCCCCCCAGGCTGCAGGCCATGCGAGCCTGGTCCCGCATCCGGGAAAGGTTAGAAAGGTAAGGTTATGGCCCAACCCCCCTCCCCTCCTGTACCTACACATATAACAGCTCCGTCATCAATGTTACCAGCAGTAACTGGAGTGTCCATGCAAGGATCATGAGTAATATAGGAACATGCACAATCACTAATAATTTGTATGTTATTGAAACGACCACCATTCCCACATCCCTACAAGAATGTATTTCGTTAGGTTAGGTATGTGACTATGCTATTAGTGTTATGTGACAATTTCATTAGTTATGTGAAGGCCACATTTTCCAACCCCTCTTTGCAGCCAGTGGGTTACAACGCCTCCGAATAGTGGAAGCATGAGACCAATGAAACCTATACCATACTTTATAACATGGTCATGATAACACATATAAAGTAGTTTAACAAGCATACATTATAATGTATACAAACGGTACTGTCTGGCCTCATGCCCACCTCTCTGGCATCATCTGCATAGGAACCAACTCGGTGGCTGCTGTGGGTGCTTCACCACCCCACCCCCAATATCAAATATGTATGGAGGGAGGGGTCATCTCCACTGGGGGTTCCACCCCCCAAAATGGTAAAAAGGTGGCTCCTATGATTCACTACCAATGGAGGTGCCCCCCCCCCCCCCAACACTGTAGACCCTCTCTCTCTGGTATGTGAATAGCAAATGAATGTGTGCAGAGGACAAAAAGGACCAACACCCCTGACCCCTGCTCTACAAACTTATATTTTACAGACGCTTTGGAGTCCACCGGGACCTGGAGTCCCTGAGGAGGCGGTTCCGCCGGGTGAGGCGGGAGAGGCCCGACCTCATCCGGGCGGTGCGAAGGCACCTCAGGGCTCGCCGTAAGTATTCAAAAACAGGACACCTGTACAGATTACTACATACATTTCATGAATAAAGCAAATGTGTTGTACAATATCACTTCCCATGTGCCTAATAGCCACCTAGTAATACCATATCTGTCCCAGATCAAGGATGCAGGTTGCAGGGGTTCTCCCATGAGCGTGCCTGCAACGTCCGACCATCCCCCCGAGATGAATGAGATGATATGCCACACTTTACTATTCCCCTTATTGTGGTGGCTGATTACTGTGTCCTGGTACAGCTGCCTGAGGCCCTACTTTTACTGCATGTTATGGCCTAAATCACATAAAAGAATTGTGCTCAACACCCTTCCCACTGCCCCCCCCCCCCCAATAACTCCTACAACAACTGCCCATCAACCCCTCGTTGCATCTCACAATGCAAACATGCTGGTCAGCAATGAATTTGGTATGGCAACATGTCCTGCGTGGTGTGTGTCAGAGGAGGGTCCAGGGTTCTGTTTCATGTCATCTGATGCAGCTCATTCCCCATGGGCATAGGCTACGCCTTACCACACCCTGCCCCATCCCCTGCCTCACGCCACCCAGCTACTGCACTATGCAAGCCATGGTGTATGCACTGATCTCAATCACACTCCTTTTACATACACAGGGCTCCACCAGCAGGAAGCTGAGCGCGAGGATGAGGAGGGCCACCACCTTCAGGAGGAGGAGGAGGAGGAGGAGCAGGAGGAGCAGGAGGAGGAGGAGCAGGAGAAGGGGCACCTGGATGAGGAGGAGGAGGAGGAGCAGCAGCCAGGCCAGGAGGCGGCCCACCAGGAGGAGGAGGAGGACTCGGAGGAGGGAGTCCTCATCATAGATGAGGATGAGGACATTAATGAGGACCCCTCCCCACCTGCAGCTCCGTATGAGGCCTCTCCCTCCCCTCAGGCAGCGCCATCGCCTGGCCCACCTCCATCCCCTGGGCCAGCTTCAATGTCCCCTGGCCCACCTCCATCCCCTGGGCCAGCTTCAGTGTCCCCTGGCCCACCTCCATCCCCTGGGCCATCTTCAGTGTCCCCTGGCCCACCTCCAGCCTTTGGCCCTGCTACTGTGGTGCGCCTCCTGCAGCAGCTGGTAGATGGCCAGCAGCAGCTTATAGTTGGCCAGCACCAGCTGCTGCAGGAGGTGAGAGCCCTACGGCAGGGCAATGAGCAGCTCCAGGGCCCACTAAGGGTACTGCTGGGGCTGCTCATTGCCCTGCTACAGAGGGCCTTGCTCAGAGGGCGTGGCCGCCCTTAATTTAAATAGGGGGGGCCTGTTGGGGGTGTGGGGAGTGGGTGGGGGAGGGAATTGTTGGGGTTGTGTGTGTGGGGGGAGGGAAATGTTGGGGGTTCTGTGGGGGGTGGGGGAGGGAATTGTTGGGGTTGTGTGTGTGGGGGAGGGAAATGTTGGGGTTCTGTGGGGGGGGGGGAGGGAATTGTTGGGGTTGTGTGGGTGGGGGGAGGGAAATGTTGGGGGTTCTGTGGGGGGGGTGGGGGAGGGAATTGTTGGGATTGTGTGTGTGGGGGGAGGGAAATGTTGGGGTTCTGTGGGGGGTGGGGGAGGGAATTGTTGGGGTTGTGTGGGTGGGGGGAGGGAAATGTTGGGGGTTCTGTGGGGGGTGGGGGAGGGAATTGTTGGGGTGTATGGGGAGTTGTGGGGGGGAGGAGGGCATTGTTGGGGCTTATTTTGTAGGGGTGGGGGTGGGGGGGAAATAAATGTTTCTGTTACAATATAACTATCAGGGTGTGTGTGTGTGTTTGTCTCCCTTGTGCATTACATATCACCAAATGGTGCTGTTGAGTTGAGAGGAAGGAGGCAGCAATATGCATAGCATTAAATGTGCTGTGTGAATGAGAAGGTGATGTATGTCTGAGAATGTTGGCCATACAGAACGCCACCTGTTCATTCCAACCTGCATGGCCATATGTGCAGGGGGGTTGGGCCGGGGAGGCTGGATGGATATTTGTGTTCATGAATAAAAATGGCCAGCCAGCATCTCTCTCTCCCTTCCTCCCTCCCCTCCACCATACTGACCCACAATACAGAGTGCCATCAATAAGAGATTAATGTACCACGTGTGATCTGCCAGGTACACACTTCCACATAACTCCAGGTACCACATACACAGTGATTGCTGTCTGATGGACACATATCCTTACCCACAAGCCACATTGGTGGGGGGGGGGGGGGCCCAAGAAGGACCTACAAACAGCTGGCTCATATTTTCACATTGAATACATCAGCTATGGTATATAATGCTGAGGAGCAAAAGGGAAACAATGGGAAACCCAATAGATGGATGGTTACTTCATCACAGTTGCAATGTAATACTTGTGTTAGGGAAGGGCACAAATAAAAATGGTGCTCATTATTTGCAGGTGTGATCACACTTTCTCCAGTAGTTGATCAAGGTGTGTTACATTCAAGTATTCTGGGTTTGTGTCAAACTTTGTCCCTGAAGTGACTTGCCTTAGGTGGGATTTGAACCAGCAACCTTATGATTATAAGGCTGGTGCTCTAACCTCTAGGCCACAGCAGCCACCAGGCTTTAGCCACCACCAGTTACTTTGGGTTGGTACCTGTACACACACCCCTCTCCCTCACCACCACGTCATAGGCCTCAATGGCACTACCTGTAGCCACCTCGATCATTTTGTCCAGGCTACCGATTAAAAACAATGTAATGTGCATGTTCCCTACCCTACTACCTATGGAGCAATTTAGGAAGGTGTTCCATAATGTGCTATACACATCCATTGCATTAATCATTCTCCCCTCCCCCGCCTATGGACCTTGAGAATGGGTGGCCACTTCATAAATGGGGACTGGGGTACACCACATAAACAAGGAAGATGGAAGCTACCGGGAACCAATACAGCACCTCCAACAGCTGGCCCACACCACTGAGGACCTGCCAACCCCACAGTACAGTGCACAGGAACCTGGTGAAAAGAGAGCTACCTAACATCTGACTCCAGACTACATACATACAGTGAATGCACACTCCTTGACTAATTTATGAGCACAAAGAGAAGAGGTGGCAGACAAATGAGAGCTTACCATGAACGTCTGTTTCAAGACTGTGTAGTGTGCCTTTTATCTTCTGGAACATTAGCTGCACATCTCCCTGATTGAAATGACCCTTACCGAGGGGTGCTTGATTTGGGCCGACTGTACTAAATTCTTGGCCCCCACACACTGCCTGCTACAACCAGGCAGAGAGAATGGGAGAAAGGAAGGGAGCATCAGGGGATGTGGAAGACAGGAAACGGAAGGCGTGGTGGCTGAGGGCCAACAATAATTCCCCCCCCCCCCCTAAATACACAGGTGTACCCAAGCATACATTGCTAAACACATACCTTCATATAAGTGAGGGTAAAACCCTGTAAATGATTATTACGAACAACCGGCAAGGTCTAAGTGCAGGAAATGGCAGGTAAAATGGCAATGAAGAAAGGGAAGGCAGGTGGAGACGCCCATACTTATCTACTCATAATCGAAACCATGTGTTCCTAATCGCTATCTGAGCTGGGCACGCTTAGGAATTATGTGTATAATTGAAAAAGAAACGCCCATATCAGAAACGCCTATTCCCCCGTCTCAATGGGCGTTCTTGGCGCCTATATATACGCCCACTCCGTATTTTCGAAAACCCCATTGGTACAATGCCACCACGCATGCCGCCGACCCGGAAGGGTAATTTTGTTGAAGCAGAGGTGGAGCTCCTGGTGCAAGAAATAGTACAGCGGCACCGGAGTCTGTTTGCTCCCACAGGGCAGAGGCTGGCAGCAACATTAAAGCAGCGCGAATGGGAGGCAGTACGGGACAGCCTGAATGCTGTCTTCCATGCTGGGAGAGACATGGAGGACTGCAAGAGGAAGTGGCGGAAGCTGAGGAGGGATGTTCGGAGGAAGGCGGGGGCCAATCCCCCAGGCAATGACACTGCCAACCTTACGCCCATGGAGCTGATGGTGTACTCCCTCCTACCCCAGGAGGGCATCCACGGGATTGGCTCCCTGGACACCTCGGGCCAGGCTGAGGACTCAGGTAGGTGTTTCATTATGCAGTTGGGGTATCTGTTGTGCTGCAGTACACTTGTGTTATAGAAGTTGGGGTCAGGGGGAGGGAGGTGAGGAGTGGGGGGCAGGAGGGAGGTAGGTGGTGGGGGGGGGAGTATCTCTGGCTGTCTTTATGTATATTAACAGGCCACCTTTATGATGCTGTTGTGACCTGGTAACCCCTACTCACTAGGTCTCTACCCTTACTCCCTATCCCTACCGTTGTCATTGGGTTTCCTCTTACTTGTCCTGTGTGCCCATATTTATTGAATTAATTGTAAGCTCTATTTGAGTAGTGGTAGCGGTCATGTGTGTTATAGGAGCAAGCAGACAGGGTGGGTGCTGTGTGTGTGTGTGAGCACCCCCAATATTGAGGAAAGATCATGTAGCTGTGCAGGGAGGAGTGTTGGTCACTGGGCTTAGCACCCCCAATACTACTTTCCAGTTGGCTCCTATGGGTGTGTGTAGGTTACGACTGTGGCAGAACTTTGGGGGCCGTCCTTCCCTACTACTCCCTCCTATTTTCCCATTACCAAACTGTGCCTAGTTCCTCCTGTGACCTCTGTGCTCTACTGAGTGTGGGCCACATGCATTCAACTGAAGGAGCCTGTAATGAGGGTCATAAAGCAGTTCTATGCAGTTTAGCAAGTCAGTAGTAACACAACACATGCTGCAATGTTGTTCAATTTAACAATTATACAACTAACAGCTTGAGCACAACGTTGTGAGTGGTGTCCTTCTCTTGGCTGCTCATCCACCACCTCTACCCAGCTGCCTGCGGGGCTCTCTCTTTCGTACCCGTGTCAATTCCATTCCTCCTCACCATCTCTTTGCTGGGTCATCAGGTTGGGGGACATACCAATGTATATGAATGCTGAAAGACAAAAGTGGGTTATTTGCACCAACACTATTCCTCACTCTTGTGCTATACAGGTGATGACTCAGAGGAGGCTGGCCCTAGTGGCCTGCAAGGCCAACGCCCTACACCACCAGTCCAGCCTCAACCTCCACAGCCTGCAGCACCAGCAGTCCAGCCTCCACCACCTGCACCAGCTGTGCATCCTCTGCGTCCACCACCACCTGCACCAGCTGTGCATCCTCTGCGTCCACCACCACCTGCACCAGCTGTCCAGCCTCTGCCACCACCAGCTGTCCAGCCTCTGCCACCACCACCACCACCACCTGCACCAGCTGTCCAGCCTCTGCCACCACCACCACCACCTGCACCAGCTGTCCAGCCTCTGCCACCACCACCACCACCACCACCTGCACCAGCAGAGGCCGCACCTCCAGCACCGGAGGACTTTGTTGAGGAGGAGGAGGGCCCATCTCCCCGCCAGAGGCCATCCGGCCAAAGGAGGCAACTCCTGCGGCTGGCCACGGAACTACTCCGCCACAACGTGCGCTTGGAGGAGTACCGGCAGCAGAAACTGGAGCTGCAGCGCCAAGCACTGGAGGCACAGCAGCGAGCACACCAGGAACTCCTCCAGGGCCAACGTGAAGGCCACCAGGAGGTGCTCCAGCAACTGAGACGGCTGGAGCAGAGCATCCAACACCTGCGCCCTCAGGGCACCGCGCCTACTCCAGCCCCCGTGCTGCTGGAGCAGCCCCTGCCATCAACATCCTCCTCCACTGACCACCAGCAACCACCAGCTAAGAGGTGGGCATTGCGATCCTCAGCCTCCGCACCCACTCCTGCAGCACCCACCAAATCTGCTCCCATTCTGGGTCCTGTGGCCAGACCACTAGAACCAAGAAGGTGGCCCGATTTCCACGGTGCAGCCGAAGCCGCAGGCTGCCGTGGGGATAGGGAGGAGGACACTGGGAGCAGCAGCTCAGAAGAGGGTGAAGAGACTTCCCGTGCAGCACCAGCTGCAAAGGAAGGGCGTGGGAGGGGTAGGAGGGGACGGGGGAAGGGAAGGGGAAAATGATGGGACATGCTGTAGGGTGAGGGTTGGTGGGAGGGGGGTGGGTGTGGGAGGGGGGTGGTGGTGGTGGTGGTGGTGGTGGGGTTGAACACACACATGCACTGAATGTAAAAAATAAATGTTCACTTACTTTCACCTAAAACTTGTTTCAATGAGTCTTTGTCTTGCTCTTACGCCAAGCTGGTAGGCATTGAGCTCTGCTCTGTGGGCTGGGGGTGGAGGGGGCTCCTCTTCCAGCTCATCTGGGGCCTCTTCTGGTGGTGGTTGTGGCTCCTCTGCGCTGGGCCAAATTGTGCAACATGCAGCACGCCACAAAGATCTTGGCCACCTTTTCTGGACTGTAGAGCAGCTCTCCTCCAGACCGGTCCAGACAGCGGAAGCGGTTTTTCAATAAACCAAAGGTGCGCTCAATGATCCCCCGGGTGCTGCGATGTCTCCTGTTGTAGGTTTCTTCTGGCCCTGGTTGTGGGTGGATCAGGGGGGTCATGAGCCATGTCCTCTGCGGGTAGCCTCAGTCACCTTTGCAGAAAAGCAGAATGAGATAGATGAGTGTGTATCGCTTGGAGCAGGTACAGGGGGGGGGGGCGGGGGGATTTGGATAGTGGGTTGTGGTGGAGGAAGCCAGGGCGGAGGGTTGCCCAGTGGAGGAGGTCTAGTATGGGTGGTACATGCATGTTGCACTTACCTAGTAGCCATCCACCAATGAACTCCACTCGCTCAAACCTGCGGAAGATGCCCGAGTGCTGTAGGATGTAGGCATCGTGGCTGGAGCCGGGGTACCTGGCACACACGTCTAATATCTCCCCCTGGGCATCACATACAACTTGCATGTTCATAGAATGAAATGCCTTCCTATTTCTGTAGGTGGCTTCGTGTGCCCGGGGGGGTCTGAGGGCTACGTGTGTGCAGTCTATCACACCGATGACCGAGGGGAATCTAGCAACAGCATAGAAGGCGGCCATGTTGTTGTGCAGGGCCTGGGGGGTGGTGGGGAAAGTGATGTAGTGTGAGGTGTGAGTTATGAAGGCATCCAGGAACTGGGTGAGACAGTGTGAAATAGAAGCCTGGGTGAGGCCTGTGTTAGCAGCTAATACGGATTGAAAACTGCCAGTGGCCAGGACAGAGAGAGCGGAAGTGATTTTGAGGTGGGCAGGGATGGGGTTATTCCTACGTGTCTGGGGCTGAAGGAGGGGTGTCAGCTGCTCACACAGCTGACGAATGGTGGCCCTATCAAACCTGAACCTTGTTAGACACTGCTGGTCAGTGAGTTGTAGGAAGGTGGTGCGGGGCCTAAACACTCGGGGCCGTGAATACCTCCTGCGGTGGGTGACCTCTTCGTGTAGCATGCATGCCACAAGTGCATTAAGTGCATCCATATCCCCACCACCAGTGCAAGTATTAGGACTAGTAGTCAAACAGCAACACACACAGATCTTTCACTTCCAGCCACCACGCCCTCTGGCCACTCACTCGCCAAACAGTACAGGAACACAGAGACAAACGGAGGTCAGGGAATAGAGTATACACGTGGGAAGAGTGAATGGGGAGGGATAGGGGGAGGGGAAGGGGGCGATGGAGCAAAGGAGAAGGAGTAAGGAAAGGTCAAAGGGTAAGACACAAAAAGAGGCAGGGCACACAGACGACCGTCACAGGTACTCAACACGCTCGGCTTTCTCTCTGCAACCACCACTTCAGCTCTTCCACCAACAATATCGCCACTCTCCAACTACACACGATCGCTAATGGGTCTAAAGACGCTTTCCCCCTTGCTCTGGTCGCTTTTATTTCGGGTCCATCATATTACGCCCATCTTCCCGCTCAACCAGAGCCATTTCGCTATTCGTTATACGTTGTACCCGTCCACGTCGTATCACCGACCCTAACACGCCCCCGACACGCCTCTTATTTGGACGTTTTTACGTCCACGTACGAGCGACACGGACGCACTGAAACATTGCTTTCGATTATATGGATTTACTCGTTTTTGTGAGATTAACGTCCATCTCCCGATTTAGGTCGGAACTTGGGCGTTTGTCTCGTTCGATTATAAGCAGGATAGCGGTTTTTTGATAATATTTGATCAGTTTTTATGTTTTTTATGTTTGTTTTTATGCCAGTGATTTATTCAATGTATATATTTTGTATTGTTTAGGGACTCCTGAGGCAGGCCTGAGTGGCCGAAACACGATTCGTAATGCTTTGAAAGGAATATTATGAGAGCAGTTTTACATTGCTGTTGTATTCTCTACCGGAAATAACCTTGTGTTTGACACTGGGATTTGCTCTATCATTGTACCCCTGACACAGCCTGAGGGTGATACGTGGCTACGTCAGGCTTTTAATAAAGGATCAAATCTTCCAAAGAAATTGTATTTGTAGTAGTGCTGTTCTTTGTCTTCTGAAGTAGTTCACTGATACAAAAGCCTGTCTGAATGAAATAAATGATGGGGAGAAATGAAAAAATAGACTTTTACTTCAGCAGATTTAGCCCATACGCAGCAGAGCTTTAGAAGTGTTAACTCCCATTCTTTTTATTTATTTGTTCTCTCTCTCTCTCTCTCTCACAGACTCTTGAATAAAAGATTCAATTACTCTCTCTTCTTTAACTTCCAAACAAAAATGATGTTTACTTACAGTTTCTTCAGATAACTATTTACATCATACTTGCAGTAGACATGGTAAAACTACTGAATACAAAATTCTGTCAGTTGGTTATCATACAGCTTGAAGAGAGATTGCTAACACCATCTTATGCTGACACAGACTGACTCACTCTCAGAGCAACTAGAGTGACTCAGACACACCCACAAGACATTACACTATATCCAATGACATCATAGCTCATAGAATTGTTGACAGTTAATGCATGCAGCACTTGTCTTTCACATATTCCTACATACCCCTTCACAAGCATTATTGTCCAACAATTCAATTCTTATATATTTATTTATATACATACAGTCCTAGCTTTTCTCGTAGATTTTCAAAATTTCTTACAGCTAGCGGTTTCGTCAAGATATCAGCAATCATTTGGTCAGTTTGTTTATATTGCAAACTTATTACTCCTTGCCTTGACAATTCTCTGACATTATGGAATTTTGTTGCAATATTTTTTGTTCTAGACTGTACCCTGTCATTTATTGACAACCTTATACAGCTTTGATTGTCTTCAAAAATCTGTATCGGTCTCTGCTGTTCTATACCAAAATCTGTACACAGTTTTTCTATCCACATTAGTTCACGACATGCTTCAGACACAGCAACATATTCTGCTTCTGTGGATGATAAACTTACAATGGTTTGTTTATGACTTGCCCATGAAATAGATGTTTTTCCATACATAAACACATACCCACTTGTGGATTTGTAATCTGAATGATCTCCAGCCCAATCAGAATCACAGTAACAAATCAATTTCTGATTACTATTTACCGGAATCACCAATTTACAGTCAATTGTACCTTTCAAATATCTTACCACTCTTTTTACAGCAGTCCAGTCAGTCTTAGTAGGCTTGTTCACTCTTCTACTTAAAATTCCTACAGCATTAGCTATATCAACTCTGTAAGTGGTAGTTAGATACAAAAGTTTTCCTATTGCAGATCTGTATAGAATGTTATCTGGTAATGGTTCCCTTTCAGTTTCATCCCTCTGAAAATCTGTGGTCGTAGGTGAACCTACTGAGTGTGCTTCCTGCATACCTATACTTTCAATAAGATCATTAATCTTTTGTTTCTGACTTATTAAATAAGAACCATCTTTCTGTTTTTCAATATTCATACCTAAATAGTATGACACATTTCCAAGTTCAGTTATTTCAACATTCTGATTTAAACACTTTACAATGTCTTTATACTCTTTTTCACTTTCACTTGCTATAAGCAAATCATCTACAAATGCTATAATGTACACACAATGACCTTCCTTTTGTCTAGTATACAAGCATTTATCTGCTTCTCCTTGCTTAAAATCTAAATCAGTTAACATTTCATGCATTTTCTCATTCCAGCATTTTGCACTTTGCTTTAAACCATATAAACCTTTGTTCAGTTTACACACTAAATGACTGTTATTTGTATCTATGAAACCTTCTGGTTGTTTCATATACAAGTCTTCAGATATATCTCCATGAAGAAATGCTGTTTTAACATCTATGTGTTTCACTTGCATTTTCTTTGATGCAGCTATGCTTAGGAGAGTTCTGATTGTTGTGTGTTTCACTACTGGTGCAAATACTTCATCATAATCTTCACCATATTTTTGAAGATAACCTTTTGCTACCAGTCTGGCTTTATATCTTTCTACTTGTCCTTGTGCATTTCTTTTCAACTTAAATACTGTAAAGAATATGTGGAGAATAGTAGAGAGCAGGAAGAAAAGGGGGGAGAACGACCCCGCAAACCCCAAAAAGCCCCAGAGGAGTCTCGCCCTTACAGGCAGATTTTCCCCAGGAGAAGACTTCAAATTAGAAACTACAACTCCCAGCATCCACCTTGGGTACAAGGGAGACAAACCAGGGCGGACTCCCATGAGGCGCCAGAAGGGGGCTGCCAGGGAAGGAGAAATACTAATTCTACAACCTGGGGGAGGGGGAGGTGGAACAGGTGGGAAAAGGTTAATGAGGAAAAGGAGGAGCAGCTGGGAGAAAACGGGGGCAAAGAGAGCATGGACTGGGCTCCGGAGAAAGAGGAGAGGGAAGGGGGGCCTTGGGAGATGGAGGTAACCGCCCAGGAGCAGGCCCTGGAGGAGCCCATGGACATTTCTGCCCTGGCCCAGAGGAGGGCATAGAAGTAAGAAGGGCCCTGGAAAAGAGAGGATCCGGGCCAAAGAAAGAGGGGTCAAAGCGGGAGGAGGTCAGGTGAGAAAGAGAGACTGACCAAGAGGGAGGGACCCCAGGCTTTGAGTCCACACTGGGCTACATGAACTGTGGATTTAAAAGCCAAGTTATATTGAACTGTTTTGAGAGCTTGGCTACATGAACTGTGGATTTAAAAGCCAAAGTATATTGAACTGTTTTGAGAGCTTGGTTACAGGAACTGTGGATTTAAAGCCAAGTTATATTGAGCTGTTTTGGGCCAGCCGTACTTGCCGGAACTAGGCTTAGGGAAACCAGGCTGTAGGGGGGGCTGTGTTCTGATAAACCTGACCGGCCCGAATAGGGTTTCTTGACGGGTCCGCTGCTTCTCCCAAGACTAGAGGGGGAAGAGGGGAATCAGCGGCGGAAGCCCGGGCTGTGTTCTACCAAGCTGAAGGATAAAAATAAAAGGAAAAAGTTATTGTTTGATCCTGTGGTTTTCCTGTTTTTTTTTTTTAGAAGAAGTGTATGATAGAGGAGGCTGAGAAAGGCGAATAGTCCCAGAGGCGGAGAGACGCTCAGCACCTTTACAATACCCACTTGCATCCTATGGCCTTTTTGCCATGGGGTAATTCAGTTAAGTTCCATGTTTTGTTTTTATGCAACGCGTCGATTTCATCTTGTGCAGCTTTTTTCCATTCTTCTGCTTCTTTTTCAGACATTTGATCAATTTCATCCCAAGTTAAAGGTTCTTGTGCATCATCAGAAGTTGTTAAATAAGATAGTCTTTGGGGTGGATTACCTCGATTTTCTCTGGATGAGCGTCTGACATTTTGTTGGTCTGACCTCTCCGTGTCATCTGAGATCGAGATTCTATCTCCAATCATTTCCCCTTCATCAGTGGCACTGTCGTCAGTATAAACACTTTCTGTATCTATTTCATTTTCCTGTTCCTCATTAGAATCAGAAAAATTATTATCAGACAATTCTGGTATGTTAGTGTTTATAATCACCGGGATATTGATTATTGGTTTCTTTTCATATTCTGGATGATACGGTTCATTTGGAATTTTCCAGTCTTTATCAATTTTTTTATTTTCATCAAAATATGTGATGTGTTTTACACCAACAAATCCAGTGTTTAGATTCAGAATTCTATAACCTTTGTGACCTGAATCATAGCCCACTAGAATTCCTTTTTCTGTTGTGGAATCCAGCTTATGTCTCTTCTGTTTTGGCACATGAGCATATGCTGTACTTCCAAATATTCTTATATGTGACAGATTTGTTTTTTTACTATGCCACATTTCATGTGGGGTGCGATCAGTCCCTTTTGTAGGTAGTCTGTTCTGTAGGTATACTGCTGTGAGAATTGCTTCTCCCCATAATCTCTTTGGAAGATTACTATCAGATAGCATACATCTTGTCATTTCTACAAGCGATCTGAACTTTCTTTCAGCTACAGAATTTTGTTCTGGTGTATATGCAACTGTCTTTATGTGCTGAATACCTTCTTGTTCTAGAAATGTTTATATGGTATGTGAAGTAAACTCACCACCGTTGTCAGTCTGTAGAATCTTTGGTTTTTTATCAAATTTATTGCTTACCAAGGCTACAAACTTCTTTAACATATCAGCAACTTGATTCTTTTCTTTTAATAGATAGGCCATACAGTATCTAGAGAAATCATCCACAAATATTAATGCATATTTGTTATTCCCTAGTGATGGAATATTAAATGGTCCACATAAGTCACTATGTATCAAGTCCAGTATTTTACTACTTCTTTTTCCTTTATATGATGGAAATGAGGGTCTTACCCCCTTTTGAGTAATACAATCTATGCATTTTTCCATCTTACCATTACTGGCACTTATTTTTATGCCTGTTGCAAGTTGCTTACTTTGCAGCTCCAAGATCACCTTTGGATTTCTGTGTCCCATTCGACGATGCCAGGTCTCAAGATTACATTCTGTATTCTTCTTTGTTTTTATAAGATGTGATGATTCACCTGTAATGTTTAACTTATAGACATTGTTATTCATATAACCTTCAGCATAAATTTCATTACCATCAGAAATTGTACATTTACTATTTTCAAAATGAATTGAAAAACCTTTCTTGTCTAATGCTGATACACTGAGCATATTACAAACTGCTCGTGGAACATATAAGACATCTTTTACAAGAGTTTTTTTTACTCCATCTGATACTATGCATTTTAAATGTCCATTTCCTTTCCTTTGATCATTGTTGAGCCAGCATTTGCTGTGTGAAGACTACCATCTTCTGGTCTCATATCTGTGAAAAATTCTTTATTATTGGTTATATGTTTTGTGCTGCCAGAATCTAATATCCAACTATTTTTATCTGAAGTGTTCTTCATTATATTAAAAGATTTTTCTGTCATTATACAGCTCTTATTCTTACTGTTGTCATGGTCATAATTTTTTCTTTGACCATGCTTATTCTCCATTGGCTTAAATGAGCTAGAAGGGGTGTGGTTTTTCTTGTTACAGTATTTTGATACATGTCCCTCTTTACCACATGAATAGCAAATCAGCTTGTTTCTGGGCAGGCTTTTTTCATTATAGCTCCGCCTCCTACTATGCATTGCTGAGAAAAATGTTTCATTCTGGTTAATCTCTCTTGGTGAACAGATCTCCTCTGTTATAATACATTCTTGTCTAAGCTTAGAGACAGCCTGTTCAAAAGATTGTCCTTCAATTGCTTCATTTACTGTCCTGAATACTTCAAAACTTTTAGACAGAGATGTAAACATAAAAGCTCTCTTTAAAGCATCGCAGATAGGTATACCCGATAATTCTAGCTTCTTAAATAATGACATTAAGGGGCAGATGCACTAAAGCTAAATGAGCCTTTAATGACTCTCCAACGAGGAAAATTTGATCCGTTGCATGCATCAAAGGGCTTTTACCGAGGAAGCCAGCAGCTAACGAAAACGGAATGGAGATGAGCAATTAGTGTGAAAACCCCATTGAAACGACATGCACTAACCTTTTCCGATTGCCTTTACGCAGGAAAAAGGCAGGAAAACTAACGACAGGTCTGGACCACTCGTTAGGACAGCTCTGTGCCAGGAAAAATCATTAAGAGAAAAAATAAACAAACTTTGAGCCAATCCCAGCGCATTAGCAGAGCTAAAAGCGCTGTGATTGGTCCAAAGGACGTCAGAAAAACATAAATAAATAAAAATAAAAAAAAAGGGTCGGGAGGGGGCAAGGGCGCTCATCAGGAGCGTCCTGTACGGACGGCCTTGCCCCCCCCGCTGCTCCCCACTTTCCGCCGCTCCCCCCACCCCGAAAAAGCAAAATTCGAGCAGCCCCTGCCCCCCGCCCTTCCTCACTACTCTCTCACCTCAGCTCCGCCTCCCGACATCCTCCGTCCTGTGCCCCGCCCCCTTTTGGGGTCGTCGCCGCCATTCCCCTCCTCCATCGGGCCCCCCTCCCTCTTACCGGGCCCGTGCAGCGCCTCTCTCCTCTGTCCGAAGGCGCTGCACGGGCAAGAAGAAAGCTGATGCCTGCCTTCGCCCAGCTTCGATGGCGCGTCTTTCTCCTGCTGGGCCCGCCCCTGTCTGACGTCGGTAACCTATGTAGGTTACTGACGTCAGACAGGGGCGGGCCCAGCAGGAGAAAGACGCGCCATCGAAGCTGGGCGAAGGCAGGCATCAGCTTTCTTCTTGCCCGTGCAGCGCCTTCGGACAGAGGAGAGAGGCGCTGCACGGGCCCGGTAAGAGGGAGGGGGGCCCGATGGAGGAGGGGAATGGCGGCGACGACCCCAAAAGGGGGCGGGGCACAGGACGGAGGATGTCGGGAGGCGGAGCTGAGGTGAGAGAGTAGTGAGGAAGGGAGGGGGGCAGGGGTTGCTTGAATTTTGCTTTTTCGGGGTGGGGGGGAGCGGCGGAAAGTGGGGAGCAGCGGGGGGGGGGGGGGGCAAGGCCGTCCGTACAGGACGCTCCTGATGAGCGCCCTTGCCCCCTCCCGACCCTTTTTTTTTATTTTTGTTTTGATTTGGGAGCCATGTGCTTGTGATTTGACTGTGTTTTGACTGTTTGTGGCATGCGCAGAGCAGCTAACATAACGCTTGGCTGCTCTGCGCATGATTTGGGGGCCGATTAACGATGTGTATTGTGATTCTTTGATACATTGTATGTTTCTATACCGATCTGAGCATGTGTGACTTTTTTTTTTGGTGCATTCTTCGTTTTTTAAAAATCGTTAGGGCCTTTAACGATTTTGATTTTTTTACGTTTGCTTGATGCATCTACCCCTAAATGTGTTATATGATCATTACATTTTTTCTTGTCATTCAACTTCAATTGAATTATTTCTGATAATCATATAGGCTGTTGTTTTGTATATGAAGTACCATACATGGTTTTCAATTTTTGCAATATTTCTTTTGAGGTGTCTGTTCCATCAATCAATATTGCCTGTTTCTCTGTCAGAGCTTCATATAGCATACTTCTGACATAACAGTCTGCAGTATTCCATTCTTCAAAATTGTCAGCATTTCTTACTTGATCCAAACATATATTTAGCTTCTTTGCTTCAATAATACATTTAAATCTCATCTCCCACTGAATATAGTTATATTCATTCAGTTGAGGCACTTTGAGAGAACATAGTAATGGTGCAGCTGCCATCTTGTCTTTTGTGTGGAGAGATAAAAAAAAATTTCTTAATGTTTTCTTTTTTTTTATTTTAGTGGTCTGGGCCCATAACCCAATATGATGGGGAGAAATGAAAAAATAGACTTTTACTTCAGCAGATTTAGCCCATACGCAGCAGAGCTTTAGAAGTGTTAACTCCCATTCTTTTTATTTATTTGTTCTCTCTCTCTCTCTCTCTCTCACAGACTCTTGAATAAAAGATTCAATTACTCTCTCTTCTTTAACTTCCAAACAAAAATGATGTTTACTTACAGTTTCTTCAGATAACTATTTACATCATACTTGCAGTAGACATGGTAAAACTACTGAATACAAAATTCTGTCAGTTGTTTATCATACAGCTTGAAGAGAGATTGCTAACACCATCTTATGCTGACACAGACTGACTCACTCTCAGAGCCAGGGTTGCCAGGTGGAAAATATTTTTCCAGCCTAAAGGAGCCCAAAATCCAGCCCAAAACCCACCCAAACTCAAACCCCGCCCCTGACACCCCCGCCCCCGCGTCATCACCCCCGCCCCCGCCGTCATCAACCCCGCCCCCGCCGTCATCGGCCCCGCCTTCCCCGTCACTAACCCCGCCTCCCCCGTCACTAACCCCGCCTCCCACGTCACTAACCCCGCCTCCTACGTCACTAACCCCGCCTCCCACGTCACTAACCCCGCCCAAAAACGTCACTAACCCCGCCCACCGCGGCCGAAAAAGCCACCTAAAAAAAACCGCCCGAAGCACAAAAACCAGCCCAAAAAACCGCAACCCGCCGCGGGCAAAAATTTCCCGCGGCGGGTCGCGGAAAACCGCCCAATTGGGCGGTAAAACCGCCCACCTGGCAACACTGCTCAGAGCAACTAGAGTGACTCAGACACACCCACAAGACATTACACTATATCCAATGACATCATAGCTCATAGAATTGTTGACAGTTAATGTATGCAGCACTTGTCTTTCACATATTCCTACAATAAAAACATTTAATAAATGGAAAACTGTACTGTTTCTGTTTGGTTCTTTGGTTTGCTATGGTACCTGACTCAAGCCCTCCAGATCCTTCAAATATCCTTATTCAATACCGAAAGACAGACTGTTGTCCATGAATCTGACAAAATGTTTCTCCTTCCATTACAGATGACTCCTTACTGATTTCTGCCTCAGCTCCTGTGTTACCAACATCTGGGTATTCATGAGCCTCGTTGTGTCTTACAGGATCCACTGGTGGGCAACGTGCCTTGAGGATGATTGAAGTCTCATTCTCCCGTGGAAGTTACAATTCTCCTTCCTCACTGTTTCAGACACCAGATTTGCCCCAATAGCTAACTGCTACTGTCATGTGATGAAGGAATCTTTAGTGCCAATGTGCCGCTGAAGGAGTTGAACTGCAGAGCAGACATAATTCTGTAAAAATAGTACGAGATGTCCCTATTATGTGAACAGTAGGACGAGCCCCTACTTATGTAGGCTAAGGTACTTGGCTGGCAGAAAATAACTAAATAGCAATTACTCTGGACGTGTTTCTAGGGGATGAGTGTACCTCTTATTTGATCTTAGGTTTCTGCCAGACTGACTACCAATGAAAGGAAAAACACCACAAATGGGAATATATTATTTATTATAGATATAAAAATAACAGTGTGGCAAATGCAAAGCAAGTTACAAAAATATACTTGTGCACTACAAAAATATAGGTTTTCACCAAGAGATAGATATAAGATATACGATCAGCTAAATAAAACTATATGTATGAGAGATTATACAACTAACATATCTTGCGCAAATTATCAGTTAGCAGCTAGTTATCCTACTGACCACAGATCCTGAGACAAACCAGTCTTTCACAGTCAAAACTATACAATGAACTATATGTAGTAGATCCTGCTTCCTCTTACCCTGAAGTCCTTATTGCAGACTTCCAGAGGTGAAAAATCAGATTCCTCTGTTGAGAATCTAACAGAATCCTGTGCAAGTCTATCTCAGTCCAGGAATAAAATCCAAGGTCTTTACTCTGTTTACTGATTACACAGTCTTTCGGGTAAGGCCTTAGTGCTGCAGTGGAACTGACCTTGTCGGCTTTATCACAAGGAATTCAGTTCACTGGTATGATTAGGAAAATCAGTCTCTCTCTAGCACCTCTCAGAGCAATCTATCCACCAAGTCTTCTGCTCTTTTTCCTTCTGTTCTTCTTCTTCAGTCCAACATTGCATCTTTCTGGGTCAGGTGATACCTATGGACCAATCACAAACGATGCACTTCTGTTCAGCAGAATTCATGGTGGACAATGCAAGGCCTTGTGATAGCAGTAAAGAAACTCTTATCAGTCATGAGGCTGATGGTAACAATCTCTTTCTTGATTCACGTGGAGGGGAATAATCGAACGGCGCCGGCCAAATAGATGGTCGGCCATCTATTTTGGCGGCGGCCCAAAGAGCTGTCCAGAACCGTATTATTGAAAAAGATAGCCGGCCATCTTTTGCTTCAATAATCCGGTTGGGGACGGCCAAATGCCATAGATCACCAGGTTTGAGATGGCCCACTTTGTTTTTCAGCGATAATGGAAACTGGAATCGGCCATCTCAAACCCGGCCAAATCCAAGGCATTTGGCCGTGGGAGGGGCCAGCATTTGTAGTGCACTGGTACTTCTGGATGTTTAGATCTTGCTGATCAGTTATGTTATGACTTACTTGTTCTGGAGTGCTGTATTTTGTGATACTGTTTTGAGAAATGTTCAAGAAAGACTTCTCACAGCTTTTTTAGTAGTACCAGTGGGATTTGAACCGGCCACCTCTGCATTACAACAGTGATGTAACCACTTGGCCACAGCTCCACTTACTTAGGTGTCCTTCCCTTTTGATTATGCCCCTCTGAGTCTCTCTCAGCCACTCACAGACAGCTAAACGCGCTGTGATTGGCTGAGGGAGAACCAAGTAAGTGGAGCTGTGGCCAAGTGGTTGCATCACTGGTCTTGTAATGAAGAGGTGGTTGGTTCAAATCCCACTGTTATTACTAAAAAAGCTATGAGGAAAAACAGTTTTGATTTTCCCATTCGGGGAGAAAGACGGCCATCAAGAGAACGGTGGCCATTAAGGGAAGTGCAGGTCAGGGACTTTTTAAATTTGTACGAAGTCTTTCTTGAACATTTTTCAAAACAGTATCACAAAATACAGCACTCCAGAACAAGTAAGTCATAACATAACTGCTAAGATCCTTTCTTTTTACGAGCTGGCCAACTGGCTTCCCCTCCTAGGGAAGTCAATAGAAATCAAACAAAATAAAACATGGAAAAGAAAATAAGATGATACCTTTTTTATTGGACATAACTTAATACATTTCTTGATTAGCTTTCGAAGGTTGCCCTTCTTCGTCAGATCGGAAATAAGCAAATGTGCTAGCTGACAGTGTATATAAGGGAAGGAAATTCGCATGCAAATGAGCAGCTCATTTGCATGTGATTTCCTTCATGCATGCCCTTCCCTTACTGATTCGCTAAGGGATTGGTAAGGGAAAGACTGTTCCGTGCAGTTTAGTGCACCGGGCTTTAAATCTGCTCCAGGGACCTGCATACTGCTTTCATGGAGCTGGCTGGCATAGAGGCTGGCAAACAAATGTATTAAAGTTTTGTTTTGGGTGGGAGGGGGTTGGTGACCACTGGGGGAGTATGGAGAGGTCATCCCTGATTCCTTCCGGTGGTCATCTGGTCAGTTTGGGCACCTTTTTGAGACTTGGTCGTGAAAATAAATAGACCAAGTAAAACCAGCCAAATGCTCATCATCGCCAGTTTTCTTTTTTCCATTATCAGCTGAAGCCGGCTATCTCGTAAGCACGCCCACGTCCCGCCTTCGCTACCCTGCCAACATGCCCCCTTGAAGTTTGGCTGCCTCTGCGATGGAATGCCGGTGAGTGTGTCCAAAAATCGGCTTTCGGTTATACCAATTTGGCCGGGTTTAGGAGATGGCCGTCCATCTCCCAATTTGTGTTGGAAGATTGCTGGCGATCTCTTTCGAAAATAAGCCTGATATACTCCTGGAGACATTTGTATTCTGTGAGGTAAGCTCCTCCACTCGTCCCAGGAGATAACTGGAGGCTAGTTAGCAGTAAACAACGTGTCCTTGGATGAAGTCGTCACGGGTATGCCAAGCAGTAATTTTCCTTTGTAGGAAAGCTAGTTTCTGATGGTTTCAGATGTATTCATGGCACAGGCTGTAGAATCCATATTAGTTGGTAAAAGATGGTTCAGGCTTGGACAGGCCTCAGACCAGGTAAGTTGAGATAGCAGGAAAATACTCCTATAATTCCACACCTTGTGCTTCCCCATATGTGGAAATAAAGTAAGATGTAATGTTGCACCAACTCAGCGTGGTCACTAGGCTGCTGCTACCTTGCCTTCTGAGGCAAAAAATTCTGATTTGTTTATTTTAAACTTCCATTTGTAACCATCTTCCATATGGCTACCTTAATCTCTTTGTTTCTTAGACTGTAGATTACTGGATTGCACAGAGGTGTCAAGACAGAATAGACAACCGCTATTGTCTTATCAAAGTTTAAAGAGTATGTTTTGGTTGTCCGGATGTACATAAAGCCAGCGCCAGCAAAAAACATGGTCACCACAATGAGGTGAGTGGCACAGGTGGAGAAGGCCTTCTGGCGTCCCTCGGATGACTGGATCTTCAACACAACATGGATAATTTTGATGTAGGAGAGCAATATGAGCAGACCAGGCACCAGGGCAGTGGAAGTACTGAATGCAAAGTCAACAATGACGCTCACAGTGGTGTCTGCGCAGGCTAACCGCAGTAGTGGCGACAAGTCACAGAAAATGTGTTCAATTATGTTTGGGCCACAGTAGGGCAAACGAGAAATCAGAATGATCTCAGTAATG
This sequence comes from Microcaecilia unicolor, assembly GCF_901765095.1. Taxonomy (NCBI): domain Eukaryota; kingdom Metazoa; phylum Chordata; class Amphibia; order Gymnophiona; family Siphonopidae; genus Microcaecilia; species Microcaecilia unicolor. Next base: position 247,244,421 of record NC_044033.1, read on the forward strand.
GGGTAGAGAAACCCAAGAAGCCAACTGCCTGCAGCCAACTGGATGCGAAACCTTGGGGTCATGATGGTAGGATAATGCAAAGGAGTACAGATGGCCAAGTAGCGGTCATAAGCCATTGATGTGAGCAAAAAGACTTCAGTGAGTCCCAGTGCATGGAAGAAGTAGATCTGCAGTAGACACCCCCTAAAGGAGATGATTCTCCTCGTGTCTATTAAGTTGTAAAGCATTTTAGGGATGGTGACTGTCGTATACCAGATTTCCAGAAAGGACAGAATGCCAATGAAAAAGTACATTGGGCTGTGGAGATGAGGGTGGAGTTGGATAACCAGGAAGACAACCACATTCCCAGCAATGATGAGAAGGTACGCAAGGAGCAGGAGGATGAAGAGCAGAGGTCGAATGTCCTGTATATTTGGGAAGCCTGCAATAACGAATTCTGTCAGAATGCTCTGATTGCTGTCTCCCATTTTACTACTGAACAGATCTACAAGAACAAGGATGAATAGTGAGAGCCTGATGCCATCAACATAGAAAATCATCATTCCAGATTTCCTGTCTGTACTACAATTCACTGTCTGTTAGTGCAAAGTGCAAGAGACTTGCATAATCAACTGTTCAAAGGCAGGTATGAGGATATAGACACCGCAGGTGAACCTTCAGCTTTACATCTCCCCTTCACCCCCAACACACACATTGTCTTTCATGCTTCTAGACTCCCTTCCTGCCCCAATGAATATGAAAATGAACAATCATGATAACCTAAATTTCAACCCTCCCAGCACCCCCCCCCCCCCCCCCCCCCCCCCACACCAATCGCATGCTTCTGGTGCCTCTTTCCCCCATGAGTCCAATATCTCTCTCCCACGCCAGCTTTTCTCCCCACCCCCACCCTTGGTCTGGTCTCTTTCTCCAACTCCTCTGTCTCCCCTGCCCGCAGGTCTGGCATTGCTCCCTCTCCTCTCTCACTCTCCTGCGGTCCTGTACAGTTTGTCAGTCGCTGGCAGGAGCAGCAGCAGCAGCATGACAAGCTGCCTTCGGCTAGCCTCTAGGTGTTCCCTCAGTCACGTCATACCTGCTGTGATTCAGTTTCCTGTGGGTGGGACATGGCAGAAGGAAGTCCCAGGAGCTGGTGGAAGGCAGCCTGTCATGCTGCTGCTGCCAGCAACCTATATAGGGGTCCTTTTACAAAGGTGTGCTGAAAAATGGCTTGTGGTAGTGTAGGCTTGGGTTTGGGGTGCACGCCTGTAAAAAAGACCTTACCGCCAGCCACTGACCTAGCAGTAAAGAATCCGGGCGGTAATGACCTACATGCATCAAATGCCACTTGGCACACGTCTGTAAAGTGCACCCAAAAATAAAAAAATATTTTTCAGACAAGCGTATCAGATGCACGCCAAAAATGAAATTACCGCACGAGCCACACGGTAGTCTGTGGTAACTCCATTTTGGCGCATGTTGGGTGCACATAGACACTAACGGGGCTTAGTAAAAGGGCCCCATAAACTTTACAGGACTGCGGGGGGAGTGAAAGAGGAGATGGAACAGTGCCAGATCATGGGGAGAGGGACAGAGAAGGGAAACAAAAAAGAAAAGGGAGACAATGAGGAGCATAATCAAACGTGAACGCCCATCTCCATGGGCGTCTATGTTCGAAGACGAGTAGGTGAAGGGGCGGGCCAGACCGTATTTTCAAAAAAAATGGTCGTCCATCTTTTTTTTCGATAATATGGTTTGTGCCCAGCAAATGCATGGGATTTGGGCGGATTTGAGCTGGGCGGTTTCATTTTTCAGCGATAATGGAAACTGAAGGCGCCCAGCTCAAAAACGAACAAATCCAAGGCATTTGGTTGTGGGAGGGGCCAGGATTCGTAGTGTACTGGTCCCCCTCATATGCCAGGACACCAACTGGACACCCTAGGGGGCACCTGTAACAATTAAAAAAAGTTAAAAAACCTCCCAAGTCCATACCCCCTTGCCTTGGGTGCTGAGCCCCCCAAATTTCCCCCAAAATCCACTGCCCACAACTCTACACCATTACCATAGCACTTATGGCTGAAGGGGGCCACCTAGATGTGGGTACAGTGGGTTTTGGGGGGGTTTGGAGGGCTCCCATTTAGCACCACAAGTGTAACAGGTGGGGGGGATGGGCCTGGGTCCACCTGGCTAAAGTCCACTGCACCCACTAACAACTGCTCCAGGTACCTGCATACTGCTGTCAGGGAGCTGGGTATGACATTTCAAGGTGGCATACAGGCTGGAAAAAAGTTTTTAAAGTTCTTTTTTTGGGTGGGAGGGGGTTAGTGACCACTGGGGGAGTCAGGGGAGGTCATCCCTGATTCCCTCCGGTGGTCATCTGGGCAGTTGGGGCACTTTTTGGGGACTTGTTCGTGAGAAAAACGGGTCCAGAAAAAAATGATCCAAATTTTCTCTTCTGGGGCCCTTTTTTTCGATTATCGGCCAAAGGCGCCCATCGCTCCTCGGCCGATAAACACGTCCAAGTCCCGCCTTCACCACACCTCTGACACGCCCCATCAACTTTGTCCGTTTCCGTGAAAGATTGCAGTTGGAAACGCCCAAAATCAGCTTTCAATTATACCGATTTGGGCGCCTACGGGAGAAAGACGCCCATCTCCCGATTTGGGTCGAAATCTGGGCATCTTTCTCTTTCGAAAATAAGCCTGAATGTCTTCACAGAAAAGTGAGCGTCAACCAAAAAGAGTGAGGCAAATGCAAGGAGGATTCCAAAATAATGGAACTGTATCGTAATATTCATATAACATTTTTCTTGCTGTCGACAGCCTTTTCTTCCTGATCTTGACCCTGCAAAATACTGGATCACAAACAATACACAGCAATGTTAATACTTTCACAGCAGTAAAAGACCCAACATGGACTGTGTTTCGGCTCATGGGCCTGTGTCAGGGGTCAAGTAACATCTAAAACATACAATTAAAATAAAATAATACATCAAAATCTATAAAGAAAATATAATATACAAAAATATGATAAATGAATAGACAAATGGATTGAATAAACATTATAAGAACTTTCAAAAATAATTAAAACAAAATATCTAAAATAAATTGCAAATAAACACCAATTCTGGAAAATGAATGGTACGCAAAAATGAATACTGTACCTGATGTACAACCATGCAATCTAAGATGTGTATAACATCAAATAAAACAGGGCAAACCAATCTATAAAGTAAAAATGAAAATGAATATCAAATTGAATACAAAGTACATCATTAAAATACTGGTTTACATTTTAACAAACAGTGAAAATATAAGTTCAGTCACGCTATCATAGAATTGGGCATGGAGCAAATCTGTGCACAACTCCTAATTTTTGTCAATTAAGTGCCTCTTAATTCTACTAATTGATTGTTAACGCCAAAATTTCTCTACGCCCCTGTTTACTAAGCTGCTCTACCAGCTGCCACGCTGCCATTCAAAGTGAATGGACTGCGTCAGCATTAACTCATGGCAGACGCTAGCGTGGCTTAATATACAGTGGGGTAAGTAGTTTGTTCACAGAGCTCGTATCCATACCAAAATTTCCACATCCAACTTTGGAAGAGCTATATAGAATCCAGAGGCTACTCAATAGTGAGCTAGCATCAAAAGCAATCGCCTTACCTGTGTGCAGGTAAAAGTGTGAATGTCATTTCACAACACATGTGCTTTTATTTTGACAGACACCATCCCTGGCCAGATCGTGTTAAGGGAAGCCATGTTCCCCCGGATTCTAAATATCATGCCCAGAGATCTGCATCGAAATCCAAGTTTATTCTGTAACAATGCACATAGCTTAATTGGCTTAACAAGCAAATCAGCATTGATAACAGCACTTAATAAGCGATAATGAGCACTAATTAGAATTAATTAGAATTTAAGCGCATTATCAGCTGTATAATGAGAAGGATGCCCATCTTCCGACACAAATCGGGAGATGGGCGTTCTTCTCTCAGGGTCGCCCAAATCGGCATAATCGAAATCTGATTTTGGGCGCCCCCAACTGCTTTCCGTTGCGGGGAAGACCAAAGGCGGGACGGGGGCATGGTTAACAGATGGGCGTCCTTGGACAATAATGCAAAAAAGAGGGGCGTCCCTGATGAGCATTTGGTTGACTTTACTTGGTCCCTTTTTTTTCACGACCACGTCTTGAAAAGGTGCCCAACCTGACCAGATGACCACCGAAGGGAATCTGGGATGACCTCCCCTTATTCCCCAGTGGTCACCAACCCCCTCCCACACTAAAAAAAAATTAAAAACATTTTTTACAGCCTCTATGCCAGTCTCAAATGTCATACCCAGCTCCATCACAGCAGTATGCAGGACCCTGGAGCAGTTTTTAGTGGGTGCAGTGCACTGCAGGCAGGCGACCCAGGCCCATCCCTCCCCTACCTGTTACACTTATGGTGGTAAATGTGAGCCCTCCAAAATCCACCCGAAACCCACTGTACCCACATGTAGGTGCCCCCCTTCATCCCTAAGGACAAATGGTAGTGGTGTACAGTTGTGGGGAGTGGGTTTTGTGGGGGGTTGGGGGGCTCAGCACAAAAGGTAAGGGAGCTATGCACCTGGGATCAATTTCTGAAGTCCTCTGCAGTGCCCCCTAGGTTGCCCGGTTGCTGTCCTGGCATGTAAGGGGGGACCAGTGCACTACGAATGTTGCCTCCTTCCATGACCAAATGCCTTGGATTTGGTGGTTTTTGAGATGGGCGTCCTCGGTTTCCATTATTGCTGAAAACTGAGGTCGCCCATCTCTAAGGTCGACCTAAATGTTGAGATTTGGGTGTCCCGACTGTATTATCAAAACGAAAGATGGATGCCCATCTTGTTTTGATAATATAGGATGCCCCGCCCCTTCGCGGCAACGTCTTCAGAGATGGGCGCCCTTAGAGATGGGCGTCCCCGTTCAAAAACGCCCCTGCACGTAACAATATGTGCTGAACTAATGCATGCAAGCAAAAAAATGGGTTATGGTTATGGGCAGGGAAATGGGCTTTTCTTGGGCGTTCCTGTATACAATATGTAAGCCGCATTGAGCCTGCCATGAGTGGGAAAAGCACGTGGTACAAATATAACAAAAAAAATATGTCCCAGTGTGCTTATGCGACAGGATTTACGCCACGTTTTTGCTCGTGTAAATGGAAGCGCGTACTTTTCCGTGCTGATATATCAACTAAGCCTATTCTACATGCCGTGCTTAAATCTAGGTAGCACTTATAGAATATGCTTAGCTGGCATTGATTTCCGTGCCAATTTTTTTAGGCGCAATATATAGAATCTTCCTCATTAGGCATTGTTCTACATGTTCAAATCCATAAGCAAACATACGTACACAAATTGCACTTGGCCACTCTGTGCTGAAAATTGCTATCACAATACTCGCCACTTTAAGGCAAGGAATGTAACTTCCTAACCACAGAGTGATCCATATCGTACCATCGACGCTGTTGGCTTCAGGCTTACCTTTATGCTAATATATTTTGAGAAACAGAGAGCGGGAAACGTGTGCAGTTTGTGGTCATCGCGTCTAGGATGGACTGTTGTTGCTTAACGTAAGCCAGCAACACACAAGCAACATCTGATTTCTATTGCTGTTTGTCAATATTATACAGACCTGAGTCAGGAGCCCTGGAGGAATTCGGAAATCTCCAAAGAAATTTAATGATCAAGACACAGGAAAAACAACTAATTACCCTGTTTTCCTCTTGAGTCATACTTTCAGCTTTCAGACATTCTAATTGCTCTTCAACCCTGACAACCTGTTTTTTTTTTGTCTTGCTCAATCCATTAAATTCGTTCTTGTCCATCTTCTCCATCATCTATTGAGATGTTTTCTTCATCATTTCTGCAAATGTAAATATATATTTTTTTAACTTTATACCCTTAATGTTTGGTGTTTCCTAAGAATCTTCCAGGTCCTGTGTTCTTCTCCATTTCCCTTCCTCACCTTGGGGCCCGTTCACTAAGCCGTGTAAGCGTCTATGCGCGCCCAACGCATGCCAAAACGGAGTTACCACACGGCTACTGCGTGGCTCTTGTGGTAATTTCATTTTTGTCACACATCCGATATGCACGTTCGAAAAATAATTTTTGTCCGTGTGTATCGGACGTGTGTCAAGTGGCATTTGGTGCACGCAGGTCATTACCGCCCTGTTACAGCGTGAGACTTTACCACTAGGTCAATGGCTGGCGGTAAGGTCACAGATCCAAAATGGATGCGCAGCAATTTTGATTTTGCCGCATGTTCATTTTTGGCAAAAATGTTTTAAAAGGCCTTTTTTGCAGGTGCGCTGAAAAGTGGATTGGCGCACGCCCAAAACCCGCCAGTAAAAAGATCCCCTTGTCCCTCCTGTTGTCCCCATGATTGTTTGCATCAAATCAAATCAATTCTTGTATACCTCAAATATCCCCTTTCCAGGGTTCAGAGCGGTTTACATTCTAGGTGAGACGAAAGTCGATAATGTTAGCGTCACTGCTTTGCTGAGCTGTGCCACTGTCTTCCTCATTTTTGCCTACTGACATTTCACTTTCGTCTCTCTTCCGTACTATCCTGAGGGCCCCTTTTACTAAGCCGCGTAAGCGTCTATGCACACCCAACATATGCCAAAATGAACTTACCGGCCAACTACCACATGGCTCTTGCGGTAATTTCATTTTAGCATGTGTCCGCTACGTGCATCTGAAAAATATTTTTTATTTTCTGCTGTGCATAGCGGACGCGTGCCAAGTGGCATCTGACTTGCGTATGTCATCACCGCGCAGATTCCTTACCGCTAGATTTATGGCTGGTGATAAGGTCAGACACCCAAAATGGACGTGCGGCAATTTTGATTTTGCCGCACATCCGTTTTCGGGAAAATTTTTTAAAAAGGCATTTTTGGCATGCGCGCTGGATGGACTGAGAAGTGAAGGGCAGCATTAGCACCAGATAAGTACAGACAGTGATGCTGAATGCTAAAAGTACAGCCCATTAAGCCGTAATGGTTATTTAACACCGTCTGTTAATTTGATCTACACGGGAGTATACACAAGCTCTGTTGAGAAGAATATAAGTCTCGAGGGAGACACTGAATAATATGAATACTGAATAACGTTGAAAAATTATAAAAATATAAAAATTAAAATAGCGGTAGGAGGGGGTCAGTCGATGATTAAATTTGCCACTGAATAGGGGTCCACCTACAGTGGTGATACAGATTACCCCGGTGACTGTATGAGACTCTCCCCAAATATGCGAATAGCATATAGTTATAGATAAGGAAAACAGAATATACTCCTGGGATCATTTCTACTGGTTTGTGTATTGTATCCTAGAAATAAGCAGTGGATTTTCCCAAGTCCATCTTAATAATGGCTTATGAACTTTTCTTTTAGGAAATTATCCAAACATTTTTAAACCCTGCTAAGCTAACTGCTTTTTACCACCATCTCTGGCAACAAATTCCAGAGTTTAATTACACATTATTTTCTCCGATTTGTTTTAAATTTACTACTTAGTAGTTTTATTGCGTGTCCCCTAGTCCTAGTATTTTTGGAAAGCATAAACAGACTCTTCACATCTACCCGTTCAACTCCACTCATTATTTTATAGACCTCTATCATATCTCCCCTCAGCTGTCTTTTCTCCAAGCTGAAGAGCCCTAGCCACTTTAGCCTTTCCTCATAGTGAAGTCGTCCCATCCCCTTTATCATTTCGTCACCGTTCTCTGTACCTTTTCTAATTCCACTATATCTTTTTTTGAGATGCAGTGACCAGAACTGCCCACACAGTATTTGAGGTGCTACTTAGCTTCAAATTTCAAAAACAGTCAGAACCTATGCTGACATGGCCAGGTTTTGTGAAGAGGAAGAAGAAAGTTCTGACTGTTTTTGAAATTTGAATCTAAGTACCTTTATTTTTTCCTGCAATGTTATTTAAAGAAAACATTCTTGAAAAATTACTTTGGATCAATGACGATTCACACTTGGCTGCTTAAGATAAGTTGATTCTGCAGTACCTGTGTTGTTATATCTGAAAATCCGTATTATCACAATGATATGTTTTGCAAAATAGTGAAAAATATGTGAGTAGTGTGTAATGCTGGGAAGAATTTTGGGCATATCTATACATACATGCACCTTCTAAATGTTTCTTACCATTATATATATTTTTTTACTGTCAATGAGATTCACATTCACTCTCTTATGTCACTCTTGACTTGTTGAATTTATAATTTATTCAGTATCACTTGTTCCTCACAATATGATTTTAAACATTATATAATTTTTAATATATTTTTTTAGGGTTCACAGATGTAATATTGTGCTTGTGTACTTTTTTTTAATGTGTAATTATGCTGTTTGATTATTTGTGTTCATATAGACTCCTGAGCAGTGGCGTACCAAGGGGGGGGGGTGGCGGGGGCGGTCCGCTCCGGGTGCACGCCGCTGGGGGGGTGCCGCGGCGCGAGCCTGCTGCGAGATTTCGCTATCTTCTCTCATTCGCTGCAGCTCCCTCTGCCCCAGAACAGGTTACTTCCTGGCGCTGCGGCACCCCCCCCCCCCCAGCGGCATGCACCCAGGGGGGGGCTCTTTCACAGGGGGGTCTTTCGCCGGAGGGGGGGTCTGCGCTGCATGGGGGGGGCACTGCACCCGGGGGGCGGGGCGCCGCCCCGGGTGTCCACCCCCCTAGGAACGCCACTGCTCCTGAGGCAGGGGTGCTGAAACATATTACCGTATCAAGTCATTATTAACTTGGGCAAATGCATTTCAACTGAAACTCAACAAAGAAAAAATACACTGTCTCGTTGTCTCGTCTCAACACAGTGTGGACAACCCCACAATTATCAACACTCCAGACCACACCCTCCCTATCTCAGACAGCCTGAAAATCCTCGGCGTCACAATAGACCGCTACCTAACACTAGAGAACCAAGTGGCATCCACAATGAAGTAAATGCTTCACGCAATGTGGAAACTCAAACACGTGAAACAATACCTCCCGAGGGAAACATTTTGCAATCTGATACAATCAATGGTACTAAGCCATTTAGACTACTGCAATGGAATCTATGCGGGATGTAAAGAATAAACCTTAAAGAGACTCCAGACCGCTCTGAATACGGCAGCCAGACTTATCTTCGGAAAAACCCGATACGATAGCACAAAACCCCTCCGCGAAAAACTACATTGGCTCCCAATTAAAGAACGCATTGCTTTCAAGATCTGCACAATGGTTCACAAAATTATCTAAGGTGAAGCCCCAGGATACATGACAGACTTGATTGACCTACCTATGAGAAACACATCCGAATCATCACAAACGTACCTAAACCTGCACTACCCAAACTGCAAAGGACTCAAATACAAATCAGCCTACACATCCAACTTTTCCTACATAAGCATCCAATTGTGGAACGCATTACCAAAAGCCATGAAAACCTCGTACGACCACCTACACTTCCAGAGAACACTAAATCTTATCTTTTTAAAAAGGCATACCCTACCAACCCAACAAATGCCTGATCTCTGCAACACAATAACACTAGAATTCAAAATGCACAAAACACAACTCTCCCACTGTTCAATGACCTTATGTGGCTGTCTCACATGAACTTTATCTCATCTCAACATCACTCTGTATTTGGAAACACCGGAGACTACAAATGTACCTCCGGTACGATGTAAGCCACATTGAGCCTGCAAATAGGTGGGAAAATGTGGGATACAAATGCAACAAATTAATTAATTAACATTCATCAATAAAAACTCTAATTTCATTTTGGGGTCTGTTTCTGTAAGTGACATGTATAAGGGGGAATCCTGTCCATGCTCTACTCCTGTGCACACCTCCCTTGCAAACACCCAGAATAGTGCATAGCAGCATGCTGGCATATATGTGGATAAATGTGTACACGTGTGTAATATCTGCATTAGGTTATAGAACTGCCCCCTTTGCACTTTGGGCTTTGAGTGACAGTCCTCTTATTGCATTAACCCCTCCCCCGACGCACATACTGTAAGCCTAGGAAAATTAAGATGACATATTTTGCTGAGTTGCATTGAGTTCTGTGCTTTGGGCTGTTTGCACTTCTAAGTAGACGTGGAGGGACATTTTCGATATGACGTTTAAGTTGGACTTTGGACGTTTTGCGCTGAATGTGCCAAATCTGAATAGCACATATAACCATTTTAGTAAAAGCAAAACGTCTTTTTTCCCCCCCAAAATAACATTTGTAACAAGATTTTGTGCTCTGTGAATTTATCTTTTCAGGCCATTTTTGGAAAAAAAACCCCATAGAAGTGCAAAACGTAGTGACCACTGGGGGAGCAAGGGGGAGTCATACCTGATTCCCTCCAGTGATCATCTGATCATTTAGGGCCTTATTTGTTCTGAAAACAGGTCTAGACCAAAACATTGATGTTTTCACTCTAGACGTTTTGGTTTTGTTCCATTATGGGTGTATAACATACAAGTGTTAGGCCCACCCTAAGCCTGCCCTAATCTCACCTTTGAAATGCTCCCAGCATGACCCCTTGTGATTTGGACCCACTGCAGATGAAATGCATTGATAAACATCTGCAAAACAGCAATCAAACAGAAAGGAACTACAATTTTGATAGGAAAGGAAAGGATAAGGAAGTAGAGAAAAAGGAACCAAGATTCTTAATAGTATAGGGAGATCCAGCAAAAGATTTAAAATGTATGTATGTATTTATTTATTGGGATTTATTAGCCGCTTTTATGAAGAGATTCACCCAAGGTGGTGTACAGCATGTACAGTTTAACATAAAACTTACAGCATAACAATAGTAAAATAACCAAGACTAAACATAAATACAATCAATGAGGTAAACTTGAAAACAGTAAATTGACACCTAATAATAGAACTATCGTGAAACAGTATCAAAAATATACACATTTAACAGCACTGGAATTCAAATACCAGAGATATAATACAACGTTAGCATAATACTAACGATACACCTAATAAGCGTTAGAATATTCAACTAACATAGATATAATGCTAAAGATTTTCTACACTATGGCTTACCATATAGTTATGACTGTTGCCAGTGATGCCAACTGCTGTCCCGTTGGGTCCCCATTTGCCAAAATGAACAAGTGAGCACTAAAGGGCTCACTTACTAAGCCACACAAGTGTCTACAGACGCCCAACGCAGGCCAAAATGGAGTTACCGCCCGACTTCCATGTGGTTCTTGCGGTAATTTCATTTTAGGTGCGCGTTCGACACGCGTGGCCGAAAAATTATTTTTATTCTGGGCCGCGCGCCAAGTGGCATTTGACGCACTTAGGTCATTACTGCCCGGTTACCGAGTGAGACTTTACTGTTAGGTCAATGGCTGGCGGTAAGGTCACAGACCCAAAATGGACGCGCGGTCACTTTGATTTTGCCGCATGTTCATTTTCGGCGAAAATTGAAAAAGGCCTTTTATACAAGCATGCTGAAAAATGGATCGATGCGCGCCCAAAACCCTCGCCCACACTACTGCAAACCATTTTCAGCACACCTTAGTAAAAGAACCCCTAAGAGTGGCCTTAACTGAGGGGTCTTTTACTAAGCTATGCTTGCAAGACTCTCTCGTTCACTAAGCCCATTTTTAGCGCGGCTGTAATAAAAGGCTTTTTTCTGTTTGTTGAATATATGTTCTTATAAAAATACTCCAGAGCACAAACCCATTGTACCGCTATGAAATTACAGCCTGTCCCACTGACACAGACTACTCAATAATTACTGTGGATTCTTTTGGATTCATATTAGATAAATGAAACCTTTATTAGAGGAGCTAAAATCTACAATGATTAAGATATATACAATGGTTAACTATATACACTGTGATAAACACAGGACTGCCCTACCCTGAGGAGGCCGCTAGATGGCGCTCTCCTACCAACAATAGGAAAATGGACATCAGGGTAATGCCCTGAAGGGGCCAGCAGGGGGAGCTCCAGCTAAGGCCTGTGGAGAGAAGGACACCCAGAAGGTGCTGGATTCTTCCGGTATTAGGAGGGAGGGGGCCCAGGAAGGGTGTGGTGGGCTAGGAGCAGGCCTATATAAACAGTACCCCCCCGAGGAGCTAGAGAGAAAAGATGGGGGGGGGGGGGGGGGGGGTACGGACCTGCAACGCCTGCTAGCCTGAGGATTACAAGCCGGGAGGAAGTGGAGGAAGAAACCTGCTGAAAGAGAGCTCAACAGAAGGGTTAAGAGAAGGTTCCCTCCAAACCCTAAGAAGTACTTACCTGGCTGTGGACAGGATTTGGGACATTATGTATTGTGTGAAGTGCAAGTAACTAACAGCCGTGGGGTGGAGGATAGGACGATAAAGTTGTGGAGAGTGAAGAGTGCCCTATCCAGGGGTGGAGGCTGTTAGACACTGAGACCCAGGGTCTCCCAAAGGAAATGGGCTCAGTGATAGGTTTACCATTTTTTGTCCTCATAAAGAGGACACTTGGCCTGCCCCTTTCACGCCCTTACCCCGCCCCTTTCACACTATCGCCCCGCCCCTAGTCACCCCCTCTTCCCCCCCATCACCTCCCCTCCCCTTACACTACTATCCCTGGTGGTCTAGAGGTACCTCTTTGCTCGGGGCAGGAAAGAAAGAGCCCCCTCTTTCTTGCCCGGAGCGCTGCTGCCTCGCGAGACTTCAACTCTTGGCGGCCATTTTGAAACACCGAGAGCCAGACTCACACAGGATGCAGCAGGGCAGCGCTCCAGGCAGGAAAGAGGGGGCTCTTTCTTTCCTGCCCCGAAGAGCGAAGAGGTACCTCTAGACCACCAGGGATAGTAGCGTAAGGGGAGGGGAAGGGAGTCCCGTGCCCGCCTCCGCTCCCGCCCCTGCCAGCCAGCCAGCCCGTTTGTCCAGAAATCTGGACAAACGGGCAGGCTGGCCAAATCCGTCCGGACATGTCCTGAAAAAGAGGATATATCCGGGTAAATCTGGACGTATGGTAACCCTACTCAGTGAGGGGATTTACAAAGTGAGTAACTGGAAAGAAGTTGTTCCCTACAAGACTGAATCCAGGTTCTAACAATAAAGTGAATTTGCATATGTTGACTGTCTGAATTTGCATATTTCTGAAGGTGGAAGAAGCAGAGTTATAGTCCCAGGGAAAGTGCAGGGGGTCACTGCCCAGGAGCAAGAGGAGTGACCGGGGCACGTTGGACATAGCTGGAAAGGAGTTCCAGGGGAAGGGAGGCAGGGCCGAGCAGTCACCCTGAGTGAAGCTGGAGCCCAGGATATTGAGGTGGGTGTCTGCAAGTTATTAGGAGAAGACTAGTGGAAGTCTTGCTCAAGAGTACAGGACCAGTGAGGCTTGGTAGTGAGCAACAAGTGGCTGTGTCTTTCAAGCTGTTCAAAAGCTGGGTGCAGATAAACCTGGATGGGAGCCACTAGAGGGCTTCAGTATATGCAAGCACACTACTGGGGGTTTACAAATGACACCCCACCTTGTAGGAAATAAACACCTGTAGATAAGGACAGAGGAGCCTTGCTACCCTTGGCAGTTGAATTCCCATGTTTAAAAGCTGAGGTCAAGGGAAGAGCAGAGAGTTGGTTGAACCCAAGCAGTAATTGTATCCCCAGGGAAATGTGCAGAAAGGCCCCCGGACTACAGGCTGGTTTTGGGGGACCAGAGAACTCAAAGTGAAGCCAAGGGGAAAAGGCGTCAGTCTCCAGAGGAGGTCTCAAGTGGGGGATACGGGGAGCAGTGAAGTTCCGGAGGTGAGTCGGCAGAGTTCCATGAGGTCTCCTGTGTGGGGATAGTGGGAGCGGTCGAGTTCCGGAGGCGAGTCGGAGGAGTTCCAGAGTCCAGAGACCAGATGAGTGGCCAGAGTGTGGAGGTGGGGTCCGGGAGGTTCCTGAAGCCCGTCTAGGGGGCCAACGCTGACAAAGGCGCATTACCCGCCTACCCAGGTAAAGGGTACCTAAGGGGGAGGTGAGGGAGGATCCAGTAAGCTGAGAGAAGAGCAGTTCATGTAAATGATAGAAAGGCTTGTTCTTGTGGAAATTCTGGTACGAGTTTAAGAAGTAGAGCCAGTGTAGGACCAGGGAAACAGACAGTCCGCACTTGGATTCTTCTCTTGTGTTACAGGCTGCATCCCAACAGACGGTCGAGGAGGACGTCAGAGCCATGGGAAGGCGGAGACGGTTCAGACCAGAGAGAGGAGTCCAGAGGCCCAAGGAGCCGGAGCCCAAGTCGCCAGCAGAAGAAATGGACATGGCAGAGTTGGACACCATGATCCAGGTTCTGGGACTTGGAGGGGAACTGTGTTTAGAGACTGTTGGGACATTGTGTAAGCCTGAAGGGGTGTTGTGGGAGGACAGGACCCCGAGAAGAACAGAGATTGAGCCAGAGTGTGACCAATGTGGGGAAATGGGCCATGTTGGGAAGTGGTATCTGGCAGTATGCTGTTCAGAGGATGAACTGGGAGACTGGGAGGAGATAGGGAATCCTACAGTCGGTTGGTTGGGGTTAAGTGACATGGCAGGCAAGAGGAAGCCCAAAGGCCATGGGAGTCGGGAGGTGACCCATTCCTCGGGGGCAAACTGCATGGGTAGGCCGGGAACCCAAGGGGAAAGAGGTGTCTGCAGGGAAGAGGGTCAGGAGGAACCCGCTGCAGGGAAAGCACCCAATGTCCCAGAGAGAGGGGAGGCCACAAACCTGAAAAGTGCCAAGAGGGAGGAGGGGTGCTTGGACGAGGAAGGAAACCCCAGTTGCAGGATAGTGAAAGTCCTGGTAAGAAGGGTAAACCCTCTAGGAAAGGGAAAGGGGGTGTAGGCCCAGGTGAGAGCTTCCCAGGTGACAGGATAAAGAGTAGTCCTGATTGTGGAGGGGAAGTCAATGTACACTGTGAGCAGGGGGGTGAGACAGCCGAAGATAAAGTAGGCTGCCCATGCTACGGTGAGGACCGGGCAGTATTTCCAGGGGGTGGGGAACCAGGGAGAGTTGCCCCAAGGGAGAAATACTGGGAGGCCCGGGAAAAGAATGAGAACCCGCTGTTAAAATCCCTTACAGAGAGTGTCTTGCAGATAGAAGGGGAATTACAGGCCCTATGTAAACTGGGGGAAGCCTATAGGCACCCGGAGCAATGTCTGAGGGAGGTCCTGGAACTAAACAAAGGACTGATGTTAACTTTAGTGGGCAATATACAGCAGCAGCAGGAGGCGTCCCAGAAGGAGAATAGTCTGAGGGAGAATGAACAGAAATGGGTCCTATTCGAGTCAGCTTGTAAGGAAGAGATGGCTGCTTCAAGGCATGCCTTAGAGGCCAAACTGGCAGAGTCCCTTAGGCAGAAGGAAGGCTGTGCGGCACTGCTAGCCACGGTTAGGGCTGAGCTGCGCACAGAAGTTAGGCTAAGGGAGGAAAGGGAAGCTGAAGTAGCCTGTCTTACAACTACCCTGAAAGAGACCCAAGCCTTAAAGGAGACCCAATTAGCAAAGCTGCAGTCCACACATGAGCAGGAGATAAGGGACCTCACAGACAAATTGCAACAAGACCAGGAGCAGAGGGTATCCCTAATTAAAGCTGAGTTCCAGAATGCTCGCCAGGAGTGGCATAAAGAGCAGGAGGCCCTGAGGGAAAATATTAAGGAGATGGGTAAACTGCAGCAAACAGCTATAGGAGAGCTGAGGGGGAGTTTAACCCAGGTAAAGGCGTGGCTGAGAGAATTAAAGGGCCAACAGGAAAGTCAGCTGAGGGAAGTACAGCAGGGGTATGATAGAGCTGTGGCAGAGTTAACTGTGGCCTGGCAGCAGACCCAAGCTGAGTGGGCTGTAGGGAGACAGCAAGCCAAAGAGACCACAGAAAGGGCAGAAAGATGCAGGGAGGCCATGGAAGAGAAGTGCAGAGTGCTGACCATAGCGGTTGATGTTCTCTTCCAGGATGGGCAAGGGAGGTTAAGAGAGCTTCAGGAATCCCACTTCTGCATTGTAGCCCTACAGGAAAAGCTCAAGGGGAAGGAGCGACCAGGAGGGGTCAGTCAACTCCTGCCCAGGAGCAAGGGTCAAGATAGGGAGAGTCAGAAGGACTCTGTTAAAACCACTGGGAGAGGTGGTGTAAAGTATAAAGGGGGTGAGAAACCCAGGAAGGGGCAGAAAAGGGAAGAGGCTGCCCAGGGGAGGGAAAGGCTCAGGCCCCAGAAGAAAGGGTTGATCCTAGGGCCCAGATACCGCACATTAGAGTCGGGGGAGGAAAGAGCTCCTAGGCAGGGGACACCGGCTCAGGAAGAATGCCAGGGGGAGGCTAGATCACCCGGAGGCTGGGGGAAGTCCTGTACAAAAGGGAGTTATCCTATGCCAAAAGGGAGGGATAGGAGACGCCTAAGAGTATCAGGGAAAAGGAGACTTAAGACCCTACACACAATCCACAAATACGCATTGGGGCCTAGTAGGCGAAGAAGTGCAGCCCAGGGTTGTAGCAAGGAGAAGGGTTTGATTAGAAGTTTCCCTAAGGTGCTACGGGCACTAGGCCTGAGGAAAGTATGCCCGAAACCTAGAGTGAAGAAGGGGTTGTGCCCATGGGTTAGGAAAGTGGGCAAAGAAATTAGACGCAGAGGCCTAGGAAGGCGTAGAAAGAAAGGATCAGGGATCTGTGAGTGGCTAGGGGTTACGGAGGGAGGTCCCCTAAAGAAAATCAGTGCCTTTGTGTTAAGGCGGACCACGGAATATAAAGCCTTCCTGAGAATCCCTCCTAAAAGAGATAGGGGACAGATGGAGCCTGCCCCCAAGAGAAGTTAGGGGAGGCAGGAATTGCTGCTCCTCAAAGAAGATATTTGAGGGAGCAGCAATATCATAAGGGTGGGGGTATGTGATAAACACAGGCCTGCCCTACCCTGAAGAGGCCGCTAGAGGGCGCTCTTCTACCAGTAAGAGGAAAATGGTCATCAGGATAATGACCTGAATGGGCCAGCAGGGGGAGCACCAGCTGAGGCCTGTTAAGAGAAAGACACCCAGAGGGTGCTGGACTCTTCCAGAACTGGGAGGAGGGGCCCAGAAAAGGTGTGGCGGGCTAAGTAGTAGCCCTATATAAACCCTACCTCCTGAGGAGCTAAGGGAGAGAAGAAAGTGGGGACCTGCAATGCCCAGGTCCTGTGGCAGGCTGTTCTTCCTTGGGTAGGAGAAAGTCCCTAAAGCATGAGAAGAAACAGGCTGCAATTCCTTGGGTAGGAGAAGGTCCCTAAAGAAATAATGGAAGCCTGAAGACAGCAGGGGAAAGTGAAGAGGTACTTACCTGACTGTGGACAGGATTTACGAACTTATGTAGTGTGTGAAATTAAAGTAACAACAGCCGTGGGGTGGAGGATAGGACGATAAAGTGGTGGAGAGTGAAGAGTGTCCTATCCAGGGGTGGAGGCTGTTAGACACTGAGACCCAGGGTCTCCCAAAGGAATGGGCTCAGTGAGTGGATTTACAAAGTGAATAACTTGTTCCCCACAAGACTGAATCCAGGTTCTAACAATAAAGTGAATTTGCATATATTGACTGTCTGACTTTACATATTTCTGAAGGCTTGAGAAGCAGAGTTATCCCAGGGAAATGCAGTGGGTCACTATCTGTGAGGAAGAAGAGTGACTGGGGCACATTGGAAATAACTGAAAGGAGTTCCAGGGGGAAGGAAGGCAGGTCTGACCAGTCACCCTGAGTGAAGCAGGAACCCAGGATATTGAGGTGGGTGCCTGCAAGCCACTAGGTGAAGATGAGTTGGAGTCTTGCTCAAGAGTTGGGGGCCAGTGAGGCTGGGTGGCAAGCAAGAAGTGTATGTGTCTTTCAAGCTGTTCAGAAGCTGAGTGTAGGTGAACCTGGATGGGAGCCCCTAGAGGGCCTCAGCACACATGAGAGCATGACTGGGGGTTTACAATATGTACATGATAATTATAGTTATGGATATACAATGCACTCTGTTTAAGTGTATATCATATAAGCACATGCTCTGTTTAAATATAAGCACATGCTCTGTTTAACTGCATGCCATACTTCACTCCCATTTTTGGCACCATTAGTTTCTATGGGGACAAACTTCGGTTTAGCGCACCACTGATAAGTGCAAGATTCGCTAATATGCATGGTTTAAGACTGCTTCTCTGCAGGAAAGATTCCGCAAAAGCGCGCAGACGGAATATGGAAGTGTGACAACCATCAAGATTTCAAATTTACCGCCCCTTTAACTGCTACAGGCAGAATAAGCAAAAGAATATTGTTAGAGTGTACCCTGGGGTAGTCATCGCGGCGGAACTGTAAGATTTTAACACTGGCTGAATGAATAGAAGTTCTTAAAAAATTAGAAAACAAACAAAGTCAAGCAACTATTGCTAAAGAATATGGTATCAATCCCAGTCAAATTTCACGTGTATTGAAGCAGAAAGACCTGCTTCTGGAAGACTGGCAAAACAATACAAATCCACAACGGAAACGAAAACGGGCAGGGAAAGCTGAGGAGGTAGAAGATGCTCTTCTTCAGTGGTTTTCTCGAGTCAGGAGCAGACAGTTTCCTGTCAGTGGTCCATTGCTTATGGAGAAAGCTAACCAGCTAGCTGAAAGTCTTGGACTAACTGAATTCAAAGCCACTGTTGGATGGTTGGAAAAATGGAAGGAGAGGAACAACATAAAATTCAAGAAACAGCATGGTGAGCAACAAGACGCTGATGACTTTGGTGCTGAAAATTGGGTTGTTTCAGTTCTTCCTACCATCTTGAATGAGTTTGCACCTTGTGACATTTTCAATGCTGATGAAAACGGTCTCTACTGGCGAGCGATTCCTGATGGAACACTTGCATTCAAACATGCCGAAATTACTGGAGGTAAAACGTCGAAGGACCGACTGACGATCCTCCTTTGCTGCAATATGGATGGGAGTGAGAAGTTGGAACCCCTCGTCATTGGAAAGAGCAAACAGCCCCATTGCTTCAAGAAAGTTAAGCGATTTCCTGTGTCATATGAGGCTAACGCAAATTCATGGATGATTGGGGAAATTTGGAAGCAGTGGCTAAAGAAGTTAGACACTAGAATGCAGGCACAAAGCCATCAGATTTTGTTGCTTTGTGATAATTGTGCTGCACACAGGGATGTCAGGCTGTCTAACGTCAAGGTGATCTTCTTGCCACCAAACACTACCACTCTGATCCAACCTATGGATCAGGGCATAATAGCCAATTTCAAACAACATTATCGGGCTCTTGTTCTACATCGTCTGATGAGTGTTAT
This sequence comes from Microcaecilia unicolor, assembly GCF_901765095.1. Classification (NCBI taxonomy): domain Eukaryota; kingdom Metazoa; phylum Chordata; class Amphibia; order Gymnophiona; family Siphonopidae; genus Microcaecilia; species Microcaecilia unicolor. Next base: position 247,263,639 of record NC_044033.1, read on the forward strand.
GGATGACCAGACTGGCAAGGATAAACATGCTGTTGAACTGGCTCATAATCTATCACTGTTGCATTCCCTACATATGCAGAAAGAAGCCTGGGATCATGTTACACAGGCAACCATTGTGAACTGCTACAAACAGGCAAGCTTTGTTAAGGATGTGCAGAGGGACGAAACAGATGCATCTGTTGCAAACATGTCAGATGAACAGGTTATTGACATCCCAGCTGGTGTTACTGAAGAGGAGTTTCATCGCTACGTAGCTGTTGATTATGATCTACAAACAACTGAAGACAGCACTGATGTGGAGATATGCACCTACATACAGGCAACAACGGCTGATGATGAAACAGAGGATGAAATGAGCAGCGAGGCCCATGCTGACGAAATTCAACAACCTCCACCTGTTTTGCAAGAGTGCTGGAGAGTCTCAACATCGTGCGGGTCTATCTGGAGGCCACTGGATGTCAGTGCTATGACAGTTTTTACCGTCTGGCAGACGTAGTCTATGGAACTCATAGACCCATTAGTGTACAGAGGACTATAACTGATTACTTCAAGTAAGCCTAATGTCAGTTAACGGAGAATGTATACTGTACGTATAATAATAAACAGTACTGTACATATGTTTATCAGATGTCAAGCTTCTTTGGGTCACAACGGTTAAGTGCACGCTCCGGTTAACTGCATGCATTTCTTTGGTCCCAGACCCTTACACTTAAGTGGATTGCACTGTATATGCAAATGCTATTGTCTTTTTTATATGTAAATGCCATTATCTTTTTATATGCATTCTTTATTTATAATATTTATATATTAATAATGTAATTCTTTGATATTGTCCACTTACTTTTATTTATATACGTTTATACATTGTGATAAAGTCACATCCAGGACAGTTGGGTTAAGGCAGTGTCAGTTTGAAATACAAGTCCCAGAAGGCATTGCAGGCAAGGAGTCAGGGGGTGAGATGAGGAAACCGGACTGGACTCCTAGCTGCAATGGGGGAAGACATGGGTGTAAGCTGGCAGGACGTGTAGATTGGCTGCCACTAGGGGGAAAGAGAGATAGGAAACCCTGTGTGTAGGAGCTCATCATTAGTCTAATACTTAACTCAGCTGGTATGGGTGTGGGGGAAGCTAATGAAAGGAGAATGATTGGTTGTGGTAGCAGAAGCCAGGGATTGATTAGGCAGGTGGGAAGGAGTCCCAGAGGAGAGAAACAGAGGGAGAGAAGCAGTTGCAGGCTAAAAACCCTTGGGTAAGAGAGGTCCCTAAAGTACTGAAGCAGGCTGAAATCCCTTGGGTGTGAGGAAGTCCCAAAAGTATTTGCAGGCTGAAAATCCATGGGTAAGGGAGGTCCCTAAAGCATTGAATTTACCAGTGAAGCTGATGCAGGGGTGAAATCCCTTGGGTATGAGGAGTCCCTAAAGTATTGAACTCTCCTGAAGGTAAAGAGAGTAGAAGGTAGAAACTGCTGCTTTGTGATTTAACTGTGATGATGAACTGAAAGAACTGCTTCTAGTTGGAATTGAACTACTGTTTATTGTGCACTGGAGAAAGAGCACAGACTGGAGCTGACTGTGAGCCTGTATTGAATCCTGGTATGTGCTGATAGCCTACTGCTTAAACGGGACTATTTGCCACACACTTTCAGGTGGCTTACATGTGCTTAAGATTGAAGGTGAATGCAGCTGTTGGAACTGTGTATCAGGTCTACTAGAAACTTGCATGGAATAAAGTCTTTAAGATTGAAGTTGCTGGTGGACATTTATTTCTTGACTATACCGGGAGCCCGTGGCTGGAGGAGATTGTTCTATCCTTGGCTGCACTTAGAGGGGCCTGGTTACAACATGGAAATGCCATTCTTAGGTGTGTCTAATTGTAATTACTTGTTTACATGTTTAATATGCATCACATAACGGTTTTTTGATAATATTTGATCAGTTTTTATGTTTTTTATGTTTGTTTTTATGCCAGTGATTTATTCAATGTATATATTTTGTATTGTTTAGGGACTCCTGAGGCAGGCCTGAGTGGCCGAAACACGATTCGTAATGCTGTGAAAGGAATATTATGAGAGTAGTTTTACATTGCTGTTGTATTCTCTACTGGAAATAACCTTGTGTTTGACACTGGGATTTGCTCTATCATTGTACCCCTGACACAGCCTGAGGGTGATACGTGGCTACGTCAGGCTTTTAATAAAGGATCAAATCTTCCAAAGAAATTGTATTTGTAGTAGTGCTGTTCTTTGTCTTCTGAAGTAGTTCACTGATACAAAAGCCTGTCTGAATGAAATAAAAACATTTAATAAATGGAAAACTGTACTGTTTCTGTTTGGTTCTTTGGTTTGCTATGGTACCTGACTCAAGCCCTCCAGATCCTTCAAATATCCTTATTCAATACCCAAAGACAGACTCTTGTCCATGAATCTGGCAAAATGTTTCTCCTTCCATTACAGATGACTCCTTACTGATCTCTGCCTCAGCTCCTGTGTTACCAACATCTGGGTATTCATGAGCCTCGTTGTGTCTTACAGGATCCACTGGTGGGCAACGTGCCTTGAGGATGATTGAAGTCTCATTCTCCCGTGGAAGTTACAATTCTCCTTCCTCACTGTTTCAGACACCAGATTTGCCCCAATAGCTAACTGCTACTGTCATGTGATGAAGTAATCTTTAGTACCAATGTGCCGCTGAAGGAGTTGAACTGCAGAGCGACATAATTCTGTAAAAATAGTACGAGATGTCCCTATTATGTGAACAGTAGGACGAGCCCCTACTTATGTAGGCTAAGGTACTTGGCTGGCAGAAAATAACTAAATAGCAATTACTCTGGACGTGTTTCTAGGGGATGAGTGTACCTCTTATTTGATCTTAGGTTTCTGCCAGACTGACTACCAATGAAAGGAAAAACACCACAAATGGGAATATATTATTTATTATAGATATAAAAATAACAGTGTGGCAAATGCAAAGCAAGTTACAAAAATATACTTGTGCACTACAAAAATATAGGTTTTCACCACGAGATAGATATAAGATATACGATCAGCTAAATAAAACTATATGTATGAGAGATTATACAACTAACATATCTTGCGCAAATTATCAGTTAGCAGCTAGTTATCCTACTGACCACAGATCCTGAGACAAACCAGTCTTTCACAGTCAAAACTATACAATGAACTATATGTAGTAAATCCTGCTTCCTCTTACCCTGAAGTCCTTATTGCAGACTTCCAGAGGTGAAAAATCAGATTCCTCCGTTGAGACTCTAACAGAATCCTCTGCGAGTCTATCTCAGTCCAGGAATAAAATCCAAGGTCTTTACTCTGTTTACCGATTACACAGTCTTTCGGGTAAGGCCTTAGTGCTGCAGTGGAACTGACCTTGTCGGCTTTATCACAAGGAATTCAGTTCACTGGTATGATTAGGAAAATCAGTCTCTCTCTAGCACCTCTCAGAGCAATCTATCCACCAAGTCTTCTGCTCTTCTTCCTTCTGTTCTTCTTCTTCAGTCCAACATTGCATCTTTCTGGGTCAGGTGATACCTATGGACCAATCACAAACTATATACTTCTGTTCAGCAGAATTCATGGTGGACAATGCAAGGCCTTGTGATAGCAGTAAAGAAACTCTTATCAGTCACAAGGCTGATGGTAACAATCTCCTTCTTCATTCACATATACTCCTGGAGACATTTGTCTTCTGTGAGGTAAGCTCCTCCACTCTTTCCAGGAGGAGCTTAACTGGAGGCTAGTTAGCAGTAAACAACATGTCCTTGGATGAAGTCGTCACGGGTATGCCAAGCAGTAATTTTCCTTTGTAGAAAAGCTGGCTTCTGATGGTTTCAGATGTATTCAGGGCACAGGCTGTAGAATCCATATTAGTTGGTAAAAGATGGTTCAGGCTTGGACAGGCCTCAGACCAGCAAAGTTGAGATAGCAGGAAAATACTCCTATAATTTCACACCTTGTGCTTCCCCATATATGGAAATAAAGTAAGATGTAATGTTGCACCAACTCAGCGTGCGCCCTAGGTCTTCTGAGGCAAAAAATTCAGATTTGTTTATTTTAAACTTCCATTTGTAACCATCTTCAATATGGCTAACTTAATCTCCTTGTTTCTAAGACTGTAGATTACTGGATTGCACAGAGGTGTAAAGACAGAATAGACAACCGCTACTGTCTTATCAAAGTTTAAAGAGTATGTTTTGGTTGTCCGGATGTACATGAAGCCAGCGCCAGCAAAAAACATGGTCACCACAATGAGGTGAGTGGCACAGGTGGAGAAGGCCTTCTGGCGTCCCTCAGAAGACTGGATCTTCAACACAACATGGATGATTTTGATGTAGGAGAGCAGTATGAGCAGACCAGGCAACATGGCAGTGGAAGCATTAAATGCAAAGTCAACAATGGCGTTCACAGTGGTGTCTGCGCAGGCTAACCGCAGTAGTGGCGACAAGTCACAGAAAATGTGTTCAATTATGTTTGGGCCACAGTAGGGCAAACGAGAAATGAGAATGATCTCAGTAATGGGGTAGAGAAACCCAAGAAGCCAACTGCCTGCAGCCAACTGGATGCGAAACCTTGGGGTCATGATGGTAGGATAATGCAAAGGAGTACAGATGGCCAAGTAGCGGTCATAAGCCATTGATGTGAGCAAAAAGACTTCAGTGATTCCCAGTGCATGGAAGAAGTAGATCTGCAGTAGACACCCCCTAAAGGAGATGATTCTCCTCGTGTCTATTAAGTTGTAAAGCATTTTAGGGATGGTGACTGTCGTATACCAGATTTCCAGAAAGGACAGGATGCCAATGAAAAAGTACATTGGGCTGTGGAGATGAGGGTGGAGTTGGATAACCAGGAAGACAACCACATTCCCAGCAATGACGAGAAGGTACGCAAGGAGCAGGAGGATGAAGAGCAGAGGTCGAATGTCCTGTATATTTGGGAAGCCTGCAATAACGAATTCTGTCAGAATGCTCTGATTGCTGTCTCCCATTTTACTACTGAACAGATCTACAAGAATAAGGATGAATGGTGAGAGCCTGATGCCATCAACATAGAAAATCATCATTCCAGATTTCCTGTCTGTACTACAATTCACTGTCTGTTAGTGCAAGGTGCAAGAGACTTGCATAATCAACTGTTCAAAGGCAGGTATGAGGATATAGACACCGTAGGTGAACCTTCAGCTTTACATCTCCCCTTCACCCCCAACACACACATTGTCTTTCAGGCTTCTAGACTCCCTTCCTGCCCCAATGAATATGAAAATGAACAATCATGATAACCTAAATTTCAACCCTCCCAGCGCCCCCCCCCCCCCCCCCACCAATTGCATGCTTCTGGTGCCTCTTTCTCCCACGAGTCCAATATCTCTCTCTCTCCCACGCCAGCTTTTCTCCCCACCCTCACCCTTGGTCTGGTCTCTTTCTCCAACTCCTCTGTCTCCCCTGCCCGCAGGTCTGGCATTGCTCCCTCTCCTCTCTCACTCTCCTGCGGTCCTGTACAGTTTGTCAGTCGCTGGCAGGAGCAGCAGCAGCAGCATGACAAGCTGCCTTTGGCTAGCCTCTAGGTGTTCCCTCAGTCACGTCATACCTGCTGTGATTCAGTTTCCTGTGGGTGGGACATGGCAGAAGGAAGTCCCAGGAGCTGGTGGAAGGCAGCCTGTCATGCTGCTGCTGCCAGCAACCTATATAGGGGTCCTTTTACAAAGGTGTGCTGAAAAATGGCTTGTGGTAGTGTAGGCTTGGGTTTGGGGTGCACGCCTGTAAAAAAGACCTTACCGCCAGCCACTGACCTAGCAGTAAAGAATCCGGGTGGTAATGACCTACATGCATCAAATGCCACTTGGCACACGTCTGTTACGTGCACCCAAAAATAAAAAAATATTTTTCAGACAAGCGTATCAGATGCACGCCAAAAATGAAATTACCGCACGAGCCACACGGTAGTCTGTGGTAACTCCATTTTGGTGCATATTGGGTGCACATAGACACTAACGGGGCTTAGTAAAAGGGCCCCATAAACTTTACAGGACTGCGGGGGGAGTGAAAGAGGAGATGGAACAGTGCCAGATCATGGGGAGGGGGACAGAGAAGGGAAACAAAAAAGAAAAGGGAGACAATGAGGAGCATAATCAAACGAGAACGCCCATCTCCATGGGCGTCTATGTTCGAAGACGAGTAGGTGAAGGGGCGGGCCAGACCTTATTTTCGAAAAATATGGTCGTCCATCTTTTTTTTCGATAATATGGTTTGTGCCCAGCAAATGCATGGGATTTGGGAGGATTTGAGCTGGGCGGTTTCGTTTTTCAGCGATGAAACTAAAGGCGCCCAGCTCAAAAACGAACAAATCCAAGGCATTTGGTCATGGGAGGGGCCAGGATTCGTAGTGCACTGGTCCCCCTCACATGCTAGGACACCAACCGGGCACCCTAGGGGGCACTTGTAACAATTAAAAAAAATGTTAAAAAACTTCCCAAGTCCATACCTCCCTTGCCTTGGGTGCTGAGCCCCCCAAATCCCCCCCAAAACTCACTGCCCACAACTGTACACCATTGCCATAGCACTTATGGCTGAAGGGGGCCACCTAGATGTGGGTACAGTGGGTTTTGAGGGGGTTTGGAGGGCTCCCATTTAGCACCACAAGTGTAATAGGTAGGGGGGGATGGGCCTGGGTCCACCTGGCTAAAGTCCACTGCACCCACTAACAACTGCTCCAGGTACCTGCATACTGCTGTCAGGGAGCTGGGTATGACATTTCAAGGTGGCATACAGGCTGGAAAAAAGTTTTTAAAGTTCTTTTTTTGGGTGGGAGGGGGTTAGTGACCACTGGGGGAGTCAGGGGAGGTCATCCCCGATTCCCTCCGGTGGTCATCTGGGCAGTTGGGGCACTTTTGGGGGACTTGTTCGTGAGAAAAACGGGTCCAGAAAAAATGACCCAAATTTTCGCTTCTGGCGCCCTTTTTTTTTTCAATTATCGGCCAAAGGCGCCCATCGCTCCTCAGTCGATAAACACGCCCCAGTCCCGCCTTCACCATGCCTCTGACACGCCCCCATCAGCTTTGTCCGTTTCCGCGACAGATTGCAGTTGGAAACGCCCAAAATCAGCTTTCAATTATACCGATTTGGGCGCCTACGGGAGAAAGACGTCCATCTCCTGATTTGGGTCGAAATCTGGGCATCTTTCTCTTTCGAAAATAAGCCTGAATGTCTTCACAGAAAAGTGAGCGTCAACCAAAAAGAGTGAGTCAAATGCAAGGAGGATTCCAAAATAATGGAACTGTATCGTAATATTCATATAACATTTTTCTTGCTGTTGACAGCATTTTCTTCCTGATCTAGGCCTTCTGTTCTTGTAATCCTTGCAGGCAATATGTGTGAGCTATGTGAATCTTTGCTACTAGACGTAGTGTTAGTTGTACAGCAAGAAACGTTCATTGACCCTGCAAAATACTGGATCACAAACAATACACAGCAATGTTAATACTTTCACAGCAGTAAAAGACCCAACATGGACTGTGTTTCGGCTCATGGGCCTGTGTCAGGGGTCAAGTAACATCTAAAACATACAATTAAAATAAAATAATACATCAAAATCTATAAAGAAAATATAATATACAAAAATATGATAAATGAATAGACAAATGGATTGAATAAACATTATAAGAACTTTCAAAAATAATTAAAACAAAATATCTAAAATAAATTGCAAATAAACACCAATTCTGGAAAATGAATGGTACGCAAAAATGAATACTGTACCTGATGTACAACCATGCAATCTAAGATGTGTATAACATCAAATAAAACAGGGCAAACCAATCTATAAAGTAAAAATGAAAATGAATATCAAATTGAATACAAAGTACATCATTAAAATACTGGTTTACATTTTAACAAACAGTGAAAATGTAAGTTCAGTCACGCTATCATAGAATTGGGCATGGAGCAAATCTGTGCACAACTCCTAATTTTTGTCAATTAAGTGCCTCTTAATTCTACTAATTGATTGTTAACGCCAAAATTTCTCTACGCCCCTGTTTACTAAGCTGCTCTACCAGCTGCCACGCTGCCATTCAAAGTGAATGGACTGTGTCAGCATTAACTCATGGCAGACGCTAGCGTGGCTTAATATACAGTGGGGTAAGTAGTTTGTTCACAGAGCTCGTATTCATACCAAAATTTCTGCATCCAACTTTGGAAGACCTATATAGAATCCAGAGGCTACTCAATAGTGAGCTAGCATCAAAAGCAATCGCCTTACCTGTGTGCAGGTAAAAGTGTGAATATCATTTCACAACACACGTGCTTTATCTTTTATTTTGACAGACACCATCCCTGGCCAGATCGTGTTAAGGGAAGCCATGTACCCCCGGATTCTATATATCATGCCTAGAGATCTGCATCGAAATCCAAGTGTATTCTGTAACAATGCACATAGCTTAATTGGCTTAACAAGCAAATCAGCATTGATAACAGCACTTAATAAGCGATAATGAGCACTAATTAGAATTAATTAGAATTTAAGCGCATTATCAGCTGCATAATGAGAAGGATGCCCATCTTCCGACACAAATCGGAAGATGGGCGTTCTTCTCTCAGGGTCGCCCAAATCAGCATAATTGAAAGCCGATTTTGGGCGCCCCCAACTGCTTTCCGTCGCGGGGAAGACCAAAGTTCACGGGGGCATGTTGGCAGTGTACTGAAGGTGGGACGGGGGCGTGGTTAACAGATGGGCATCCTCGGACAATAATGCAAAAAAGAGGGGCGTCCCTGATGAGCATTTGGTTGACTTTACTTGGTCCCTTTTTTTTCACGACCACGTCTCGAAAAGGTGCCCAAACTGACCAGATGACCACCGAAGGAAATCTGGGATGACCTCCCCTTACTCCCCCAGTGGTCACCAACCCCCTCCCACACTAAAAAAAATTAAAAACATTTTTTCCAGCCTCTATGTCAGCCTCAAATGTCATACCCAGCTCCATCACAGCAGTATGCAAGTCCCTGAAGCAGTTTTTAGTGGGTGCAGTGCACTTCAGGCAGGCGGACCCAGGCCCATCCCTCCCCTACCTGTTACACTTGTGGTGGTAAATGTGAGCCCTCCAAAACCCACCCGAAACCCACTGTACCCACATGTAGGTGCCCCCCTTCATCCCTAAGGACTAATGGTAGTGGTGTACAGTTGTGGGGAGTGAGTTTTGTGGGGGGTTGGGGGGCTCAGCACACAAGGTAAGGGAGCTATGCACCTGGGATCAATTTCTGAAGTCCACTGCAGTGCCCCCTAGGTTGCCCAGTTGCTGTCCTGGCATGTAAGGGGGACCAGTGCACTACGAATGCTGGCTCCTTCCATGACCAAATGCCTTGGATTTGGTGGTTTTTGAGATGGGCGTCCTCGGTTTCCATTATTGCCGAAAACCGAGGTCGCCCATCTCTAAGGTCGACCTAAATGTTGAGATTTGGGCGTCCCGACCGTATTATCAAAACGAAAGATGGACACCCATCTTGTTTTGATAATACGGGATGCCCCGCCCCTTTGCGGCAACGTCTTCAGAGATGGGCGCCCTTAGAGATGGGCGTCCCCGTTCAAAAATACCCCTGCACGTAACAATATGTGTGAACTAATGCATGCAAGCAAAAAAATGGGTTATGGTTATGGGCAGGAAAATGGGCTTTTCTTGGGCGTTCTGAAATTTATGCACATAGAGTGGCCTAGTGGTTAGGGTGGTGGACTCTGGTCCTGAGGAACTGAGTTCAATTCCCACTTCAGGCACAGGCAGCTCCTTGTGACTCTGGGCAAGTCACTTAACCCTCCATTGCCCCAGGTACAAATAAGTACCTGTATACAATATGTAAGCTGCATTGAGCCTGCCATGAGTGGGAAAAGTGCATGGTACAAATATAACAAAAACAAATATGGCCCAGTGTGCTTATGCAACAGGATTTACGCCACATTTTTGCTCGTGTAAATGGAAGCGCGTACTTTTTGGTGCTGATATATCAACTAAGCCTATTCTACATGCCGTGCTTAAATCTAGGTAGCACTTATAGAATACGCTTAGCTGGCATTGATTTCCGTGCCAATTTTTGTAGGCGCAATATATAGAATCTTCCTCATTAGGCATTGTTCTGCATGTTCAAATCCATAAGCAAACATACGTACACAAATTGCACTTGGCCACTCTGTGCTGAAAATTGCTATCACAATACTCGCCACTTTAAGGCAAGGAATGCAACTTCCTAACCACAGAGTGATCCATATCGTACCATCGACGCTGTTGGCTTCAGGCTTACCTTTATGCTAATATATTTTGAGAAACAGAGAGCGGGAAACGTGTGCAGTTTGTGGTCATCGCGTCTAGGATGGACTGTTGTTGCATAACGTAAGCCAGCAACACACAAGCAACATCTGATTTCTATTGCTGTTTGTCAATATTATACAGACCTGAGTCAGGAGCCCTGGAGGAATTCGGAAACCTCCAAAGAAATTTAATGATCAAGACACAGGAAAAACAACTAATTACCCTGTTTTCCTCTTGAGTCATACTTTCAGCTTTCAGACTTTCTAATTGCTCTTCAACCCTGACAACCTGTTTTTTTTTTGTCTTGCTCAATCCATTGAATTCGTTCTTGTCCATCTTCTCCATCATCTATTGAGATGTTTTCTTCATCATTTCTGCAAATGTAAATATATATTTTTTTAACTTCATACCCTGAATGTTTGGTGTTGCCTAAGAATCTTCCAGGTCCTGTGTTCTTCTCCATTTCCCTTCCTCACCTTGGGGCACGTTCACTAAGCCGTGTAAGCGTCTGTGCGCGCCCAACGCATGCCAAAACGGAGTTACCACACAACTACTGCGTGGCTTTTGCGGTAATTTCATTTTTGTCACGCATCCGATACACGCGTCCGAAAAATAATTTTTGTCTGTGTGTATCGGACGCGTGTCAAGTGGCATTTGGTGCACGCAGGTCATTACCGCCCTGTTACAGCGTGAAACTTTACCACTAGGTCAATGGCTGGCGGTAAGGTCACAGATCCAAAATGGATGCGCGGCAATTTTGATTTTGCCGCATGTTCATTTTTTGCAAAAAATGTTTTAAAAGGCCTTTTTTCCAGGTGCGCTGAAAAGTGGATTGGCGCACGCCCAAAGCCCGCAAGTAAAAGGATCCCCTTGTCCCTCTTGTCTCTCCTGTTGTCCCCATGATTGTTTGCATCAAATCAAATCAATTCTTGTATACCTCAAATATCCCCTTTCCAGGGTTCAGTGCGGTTTACATTCTAGGTGAGACGAAAGTTGATAATGTTAGCGTCACTGCTTTGCTGAGTTGTGCCACTGTCTTCCTCATTTTTGCCTACTGACATTTCACTTTCGTCTCTCTTCCGTACCATCCTGAGGGCCCCTTTTACTAAGCAGCGTAAGCGTCTATGCACAATCAACATGTGCCAAAATGAACTTACCGGCCAACTACCACGTGGCTCTTGCGGTAATTTCATTTTTAGCACGCGTCCGCTACATGCATCTGAAAAATATTTTTTATTTTCTGCTGCGCATAGTGGACGCGTGCCAAATGGCATCTGACTTGCGTATGTCATCACCGCGCAGATTCCTTACCGCTAGATTTATGGCTGGTGATGAGGTCAGACACCCAAAACGGACCTGCGGCAATTTTGATTTTGCCACATGTCATTACTGCCCAGTTACCGAGTGAGACTTTACTGCTAGGTCAATGGCTGGTGGTAAGGTCACAGACCCAAAATGGACGCACGGCCACTTTGATTTTGCCGCATGTTCATTTTTGGCGAAAATTGAAAAAGGCCTTTTATACAAGCATGCTGAAAAATGGATCAACGCACGTCCAAAACCCTCGCCCACACTACTGCAAATCATTTTTCAGCACACCTTAGTAAAAGAACCCCTAAGAGTGGCCTTCACTGAGGGGGTCTTTTACTAAGCTATGCTTGCAAGACTCTCTCGTTCACTAAGCCCATTTTTAGCACGGCTGTAATAAAGGGCTTTTTTCTGTTTGTTGAATATATGTTCTTATAAAAATACTCCAGAGCACAAACCCATTGTACCGCTATGAATTTACAGCCTGTCTCACTGACACAGACTACTCAATAATTACTGTGGATTCTTTTGGATTCGTATTAGATAAATGAAACCTTTATTAGTAACATAGTAGCATAGTAACATAGTAGATGACGACAGAAAAAGACCTGCACGGTCCATCCAGACTGCCCAACAAGATAACTCATATTAGCTGCTTTTTGTATATACCCTACTTTGATTTGTACCTGTGTTCTTCAGGGCACAGACCGTATAAGTCTGCCCAGCACTATCCCCGCCTCCCAACCACCAGCCCCACCTCCCAACCACCGGCTCTGGCACAGATCGTATAAGTCTGCCCAGCACTATCCTCACCTCCCAACCACCAGCCCTGCCTCCCAACCACCGGCTCTGGCACAGACCGTACAAGTCTGTCCAGCACTATCCCCGCCTCCCAACCACCAGTCCCGCTTCCCACCACCGGCTCTGGCACAGACCGTATAAGTCTGCCCAGCACTATCCCTGCCTCCCAACCACCAGCCCCGCCTCCCGATCTTGACTAAGCTCCTGAGGATCCATTCCTTCGGCACAGGATTCCTTTATGCTTATCCCATGCATGTTTGAATTCCGTTACCGTTTTCATTTCCACCGCCTCCCGTGGGAGGGCAATCCAAGCATCCACTACTCTCTCCATGAAAAAATACTTCCTGACATTTTTCTTGAGTCTGCCCCCCTTCAATCTCATTTCATGTCCTCTCGTTCTACCATCTTCCCATCTCTGGAAAAGGTTCGTTTGCGGATTAATACCTTTCAAATATTTGAATGTCTGTATCATATCACCCCTGTTTCTCCTTTCCTCCAGAGTATACATGTTTAGTTCAGCAAGTCTCTCCTCATACGTCTTGTAACGCAAATCCCATACCATTCTCGTAGCTTTTCTTTGCACCGCTTCAATTCTTTTTACATCCTTAACAAGATACGGCCTCCAAAACTGAACACAATACTCCAGGTGGGGCCTCACCAACGACTTATACAGGGGCATCAACACCCCCTTTCTTCTGCTGGTCACACCTCGCTCTATACAGCCTAACAACCTTCTAGCTATGGCCACCGCCTTGTCACACTGTTTCGTCGCCTTCAAATCCTCAGATACTATCACCCCAAGGTCCCTCTCTCCACCCGTACCTATCAGACTCTCCCCGCTTAACACATACGTCTCCCGTGGATTTCTATTCCCTAAGTGTATCACTTTGCATTTCTTCGCATTGAATTTTAATTGCCAAACCTTAGACTATTCTTCTAGCTTCCTCAGATCCTTTTTCATGTTTTCCACTCCCTCCCAGGTGTCCACTCTGTTACAGATCTTAGTATCATCCGCAAATAGGCAAACTTTACCTTCTAACCCTTCGGCAATGTCACTCACAAATATATTGAACAGAATTGGCCCCAGCACCGATCCCTGAGGCACTCTACTACTCACCTTTCCAGGATCAAGTTTGGGAACCACTGCCCTAGGGCTGAGACCTTATGGTTGCGGCCATAGCAACAGCTGCTACCCTGCTGAAGCACGTCCTAATGATGAACCTCTGTACTCGTATGGCAGGTCGCGACATCAAACATGGTGTGCATGACCCCACAGTTTGGGCATCGGCAACATCCGTGGGGGTTGCCAATTTCTAGTTTGCAGAGAGGTACCACAAACTCTGGTTCTGGTCTTGATTGCATCATAGTGGTTTGCAATATTATATAATAAATAGTGAAAAGAAATAAAAAAATAACGCCAAAACAGAAAATCAACACAAACAAGAAGTGATGAAGGGAATTCATATTATAATAAACTCTATATGACTTTACACTAAGCAACAAACACAAGGATTGGGTAAAAGAAAGAAAATGAAATATGAGAATTTTAAAACAAAAAAAAAAACATTTATCAATCCAGAAGGTCAAAGGTGCTCAATTAAAAGAACGCTGATACCCTGAAAAAACCCCACCCGCTCATATAACCAGGTCTTAATATCAACCTTGAATGTAGACTCCAAACTGACAACAAATTCCAAAGAGTAGTTCATATTTCATAGTTTACCTTTATTTGATAATACCACCCATCAATGGAGGAGGGGGAAGAAAATATATGATCATGGGATGCCTTGAACTTTAAAATCCTTGATGACTGCACAACTGATGTGAAAAATGAGCCACTTCATGCAAGTTAGTTAATCAAACACCTGGGGAGGGGGGAATATCCTGAAACCACCACAACATCTGGGGAGAAGGGGACTTTTAATATCATTAGTTTTCTATGTCAGCCATTGAGGCCAGCAGGCAACCCACGTTACCTTTCTATTTTTGGTGGTGTTTCGTACATAAACTCTTACGTAACTTTTCTTAACTGGAGTCAGTGAGACACTACATTACAAACGGATTCCAGTTTGGAGGTGGTCTTTCTTCTTATCATTATCTTCCATATGGCTTCTTTGATCTCCTTGTTTCTCAGACTGTAGATCACAGGGTTGCACAGGGGTGTTACGACAGAATATACCACCGCCAACGACTTATCATAGTTCAAAGAATATGTCTTGGTTAGCCGGATGTACATGAAGCCAACGCTGCCGAAGAACAGCACCACCACAATGAGGTGAGTGGCACAGGTGGAAAAGGCCTTTCGCCGTCCCTCTGCAGATGGGATGTTCAACACAATCTGGATGATTCTAACATAGGAGAACACTATGAGTAAAACAGGCCCCGTCACCACACAGGCATTGAAGGCAAAGTCAAGAATTACGCTTGTTGAGGTGTCGGTGCAGGCCAAGCTCAGTAAGGGTGACAAGTCACAGAAGATGTGTTCGATTATATTTGGGCCACAAAAGGGCAAGTGGGAAATTAGAATAATCTCAGGCACCGGGTAGAGAAACCCAAAGAGCCAACAGGATACAGTCAACTTGACACCAAGTTGGAACGTCATGATGGTAGGGTAATGCAAAGGAGTGCAGATGGCCAAGTACCGGTCATAAGCCATCGTCGTGAGCAACAAAGCTTCAGTGATTCCCAAGGAATGGAAGAAATAGACCTGCAGGAGGCACCCATGAAAGGAAATACTTTTCCTTACGTCCAATAAGTTGGAAAGCATTTTGGGGATGGTGATGGCTGTGTACCAGAGTTCCAGAAAGGACAGGATGCTGATGAAAAAGTACATGGGGATGTGGAGGCGAGGCTGGAGCCGGATGATCAGGAAGACCACCACATTCCCAGTGATGATACAAAGGTACGTGAGAAGCAGGAGCACAAAGAGAAAATGCCGGACGTGATGAATTCCATGGAATCCGGCAATAATAAATTCCTTCACGGTGCTGTGGTTACTGGTTCCCATGTCACTGGAATGGCAAAGACAATCAATCAGTTAGGGCTCATCACATGTAAGGGAGACACTTTTTAGAGTACCCGATTCAGCTGCAGCAACCTATGGTGTTGGTGCTGAATGCAGACAGTGGAGCGGTAGAGTGCAATCCGACCCTACAGAGAGTAAGTCTATAACAGTGGTGCTTATGAAGGTAACGCCCATACTGATTCTCTGTGTTGACCAAAGTTGGATGTCAAAATTTGGGTACCCAGGGCAGATGTGCACGAAAACACTGATCAGTTAATAAGTACATAAGTAATGCCATACTGGGAAAAGACCAAAGGCCCATCAAGCCCAGCATCCCGTCCCCGACAGTGGCCAATCCAGGTAGGACATCAACAATCAATGATTTCTGTTAATCGGCAATAATTTGGATTTGCATGCGTAACTGCTCTAGGCGCTATTCTCTAAAATCTGCACCTAAATTTCAAAGCTTGTAACTCCAAAGGGGCATGGCCATGGGAGGGGCCTGGGTGGATCAGGGGGTGTTCCCAGCAGTTAAGCACGATGTTATAGAATATTATGATTTGCACCCTCAGTGGTCCAGAATAGAGATCCAGGGATTTATGAGGCTATACTTTACCCTCTGGAGGCGATCGGCTCCCTCAGCTCTCTCTCTTCCACAAAGCCAGACAGCACTCAAAAGGTCTCAAATGAGTGCAAAACCTTTTTATTAGAACCAGTGGCGTCGCGAGGGCAGCTGACACCCGGGGCGGGTTGCCGCTGCGCATCCCCCCCCAGGTGCAGCGTGGTGCACCCTCCCCCCTCCGGAGCGCAACCCCCCCCCCCCCCCCCGAAAGCATACCTGGAAGGCGGTGAGGGGCGGGCGGGAGAGCCAATCCGCCGAGTGCACACCACTGGGGGGTGTCGGCGCCTCGCTGGTTCCCTGCTCTCTCTGCCCCAGAACAGGAAATAACCTGTTCCGGGGCAGAGAGAGCAAGGAACTAGCGAGGCGCCGACACCCCCCAGCGGCGTGCACCTGGGGCGGACCGCCCCACTGCCCCCCCCCATCCTACGCCACTGATTAGAACTCTTGCAACAGGCAAGCAGCAACTGGCAAATTATCGATCCAAAGTATTCCTTGTTGTTACTCCCAAAAGGGAACTCCCTTTTCCACTACTTCCATGAATTATATTTACAGGATACTTGGTGTTATGTTTATAGTTATTCACAGCTTCTCCTGTCCATGCCTATCCTGTAGAGAGATATTATCCCCAAAGGCTGTACTCCTATTCTTAACACTGATTTACTTTTCTGAGCTCAGACCTCCCTTGATCTTACCCTCCTGCAGCAGTCCTCCATCACCTTTGGTCCACCCTGGCTCTGGGATGATCTCATAGCACACTATCTCCAAGTTGCCACTTATTGGATCTGCAACCTTTCACTCACAGCCAGTGGATCTCTCCAATTTTTAGGACTCCCTTCTCTCTCCTCTCAGTCAATGGCGGAGGATGTACAGGCACCTCCAGACCTGCAGGCAACCAAAGACCCCCCCCCCCCTAGAGGTCATAACCATAGCTTTATCTCCTCCCAAACTTCTCCCTCCCCCCCCCCCCCCCGTCACTGTTCAGTATCTGTATTTTATTTCAAACTTCCTCCCACCCAGGGTCATCCTACCACTCCAGCCCTCTGGCAGAGACCTCCCTCCCCACAAGACTCTGGAAAAGAAATCTATCACTCTAGTAACACCCATTCCATAATTTCGGCCCCCAAACTTTAAAAGAAGACTTGCGATATTTATGAAGCATGATAACCTGAAAAGATGGCAGACTCAGGACTAATGTCAGGAAGTATTTTTTCACAGAGAAGGTGGTGGATATGTGGAATTCCCTCCCGCGGGAGGTGGTGGAGATGAAAACGGTAATGGAAATCAAACATGCGTGGGATAAACACAAAGGAATCCTGTTCAGAAGGAATGGTTCTGTGGAATCTTAACGAGATTAGGTGGAGACGGTAATTTGGGAACAAACCGGGAGCTGGGCAGACTTCTATAGTCTATGCCCTGATTGTGACTGAATAGATAGGGATGGGCTGGACTGTAAATTTTAAGGGGCTTTGACGTTAGCTTCAGAACGTTTAGTACAAGAAGAGTGCTGGGCAGACTTCTACGGTCTGTGCCCTGAGAATGGCAAGGACAAATCAAACTCGGGTATACATATAAAGTATCACATATCAAGTAAAATGAGTTTATCTTGTTGGGCAGACTGGATGGACCATATAGGTCTTTATCTGCCATCATTTACTATGGCACCTCTAAGATTGCAAAATAAATAAATAAATAAACTATATATATATATATATATATATATATATATATATATATATATATATATATATATATATATATATATATATATATATATAGTTTATTTATATATATATATAATATTTGTGTGTGTGCAATATATTTATTTGTTGCAGGTTATAAAAAATTTTTAAATTAATAATAAAATAAACTAAAACTAGGTGACTCTTCTCTGTACCTTATAAACTTGATCTAGAGAGGTAAGTTTATTTCTTGTTCCTTGGTTCCACTTACTATTCATTTAAAACTTTAACGTTGAGGACTAACGCGTAAAAGCACGGCACAGTATGACAAAGAATAAATAAAAATGTACTAACCTCGGAGGGGACAAATCTCAGAGTGTTCGTGGTGCTTTTGATTTCAGGAATACTGTGGTCACCGAGCCCAATCGTTGGTGAGTCCACCACCTTGTTAATAAACGAATGACCCATACTTTGAGTAAGAGAAAGCAGGAGACATCTGTGTTCAGTCGGGACTTCGAGGCAACTAAATTTACAATGGAAGATGCAGCTTAACCTAGGAACAGACAAACACCTTCTTTGCCGTGTTAGGATCTGGCCCGCTCTATCTATGTATTATATAAACCTGTCCCGGAATCCTTCGAGGTTTTCAGATCCCTCTAAAGAATCCCAATGATTGAAGCACAGAGATAACTCAACTGTTCTGGGGCCCTCCTTGGTGCCTTTAATTACTGTAAAATCTAAATAATACTTTCAACATATATAGTAAATATTCACACAAGTCCTACAAAGAACAGGGAGATATCGGCTCCCAAGAGCTTACATTCTTAGTAATTGGAAAGCCAGGGAGTGGGAAAGGGATGATGATGTTCTTCTACAGACAGCATTGTCATCCTTCAGTCCCCAGTAATCCCGGGAGCATCTTTAACTTCTGTTCCTCTTTGTCTATATACAGAACACACTGCAAAAATGTGTTCTTTCCTTCACAGGATGGGAGAAAATCAATTTCTTCCTTCCTGTGCAAGATAAGGAAGCAAAAAGTTTCATTTTGTTTAGTTTTCTGTATTGTTTGCAGGTTTCAAAAATTTGTTTCTTTTTGCTTTTATTTATCTTGTTTCATTTTGTTGCTATCAAGGGATTTTTGAGGGTACAAGTGTACAAGAACAATATGAAAGCAATAGAAAACAAGCCCTGAGGCGAGGCAGAAACGCTCAAGCCTGACCTGAGCTGGTTTGTGCTGGACCAGCTGGGACAACTAGATATACAAGACACGGGAAGGTATGGACTGGGTATAACAGAGTTGCAGCAGGCAAAATAACTCTTGCTAGAAGGTGACTATTTGCTACCCTGTAGGTCACAAGGTCAAGGATGACTTGTACATGATAAAACACTGAAAAAATGCTAAAATTTAAGGACACAGGAAAAAAAATCTGTCATTTTGGGATTTTTCCTGTCTTTTCGAGTTAGACTCAAATTTAGCCGAGTTCTTCTATTAGCTTTTTTGTTTAGGTGACTGAGTCAATCTTTCAGTACCTTTTACTTTCACTGGTTCATTTTGTCAAGGAATTACATGACACAGCTAGGAACGGGCTGGCTATAACAGATTCTGAAGAGGCAGAGTAGCTCCTAACCCATAGGTCACAGGATCTAGACTGGTTAATACTAGAAATAAAAGCTGAAGTGTAATGACATTGGAAAGAAACCTTTTTTTTTGGGGGGGGGGGGGGGTAAGGGCTGTCCTTTTGGGTTAGCCTCAAATTTAATTGAGTTCATCTATCAGCATTTTTATTTTTATGTAGGCTGGTTCATTCTATCACAGAGTCCTGATGCTTGAATTCTAGACTAGAACAAGACAAGAAGTAGGATTGTTCAAGGTAAATCATTGTAACTTCAAGAAGTGCATTCAGCACACATGGGCAGAAGGATTACTAAAAGCAAAGAGCCAATCAGGAAACAGGGACTAAGATTACCATAGCAAGGAATATCTGGCTATAGCAGACTCGTAAAGGGCAGAATAGCTCCTCCTGAAAGGCAGTTGTTTTCCAAAACTGAAAGTCACAAATTCAAGACTGGCTGTTGCCTGATACCTATTAACACTGAAGAGAAAGCTATTCTGTTCTGCTATGCTATATGATTCTTGTATTCCGCTAAGTTCAAAAGACATTTTAAACGGATTACAAACAATAAGTCATTGTCAAGAGAATTTACAATTGGATATCTAATACAATGAAACTAAAAAAACAAAAACAAAACATCTTTCTCACTGAGGTTTAGTCTTCTCATTTCAGGTTAGATATTTCCCATGAATGGACATCTCTACTGAACACACTATCAGAATATTTTTAATTTATTTACAAGAAATGTAATATTGGGCATTCATCTAGGATAACTCCTTCTCTTAGTATGCATAAAAGCACTTAACCAAATAACAAGCAGATGACCCAAAGCAATAGCCTGTCTCTTATACAGAAACAACCTTCATATCCACCCTTAACCTCATCCTCTGAACACCTCCTTATCCACTCCTTTATCACCCCTCCACCCCCTTAGAATACAGTAACCTGCATCTCACAGGTCTGCCAATGAACTGTTACCAGGGGTTGCCCTCAGCTATGGGGGTACTTGTGCCCTACAATAGCAGCGTGCCTGGAGAGGCCAGGGCACAGGACACCAGGGATGGAACAGGAGCCAGGAATTCACTAGGTAAAATCACTGTGATGGAGGGAGCTTTTAGGGGAGAATGATGCTAATTGAAATGTCTGTGAAATCCAAGCCAGCAATGGTAATGTTACAGGGGGCAATTCTATAAAAGTCACCCAAAATTGGGTGCTAAGATGTAGGGCAGGGGCGTAGCCAGACCTTGATGGGAGGGGGTCCAGAGCCCAAGGTGGGGGGGGGGCACATTTTGGCCCGCCTCCCCGCCGCCTTCCTCCCACCGCTGCTTCCGCCCCCCCCCCCCACCACTGCAAAGGTGCCTTGGCTGGCGGAGGTCCCCAACCCTCGCCAGCTAAAGCGTTTATCCCGTGCTGGGCTCACATTGCCTGGTGCCCTGTTCTGTTTTCAGTCACTGTGCATGCTCCTTTTAATGAAACTGAGCATGTGCGAGCATGCTCAGTTTCATTAAAACAAGCGTGCACAGCGACTGAAAACAGGACAGGGCGCCAGGCAGTGTGAGACCCAGGCTAGGGTCTCTGGTGCCCCCCTGCAGACTATCAGTTGGCGCCCCCCCCCCCCCCGTGAAAATGATCACGCCCCCCCCATGAAAATGATCGCTCACCACTTGCCACACTGAAAGGAATTGTCAGCAATATTCTTAGAAACAAACTGCTATACATTGCAAAATAAGATAGCAGATGTAAATTCTCAAAGTGGACATATTCCAAAATAATTTTTTTCTACCTTTGTTGTCTTGTGACTTTCTTTTTTCAATCATGCTGGTCCAGTATCTGATTCTGCTGCTATCTTTCCTCTTAACTCCATTTCCAGGGCTTCCTTTCCATTTATTTCTTTACTTTTCTCCTTTCTTCTTCATTTCTTGCTCTATATCCATTTCCAGCAATTTCTCCTCTCTCCCTGGGTCCTGCCCTCCCATCCATGTCCATTCTTGTCCCTCTCTGCCCTTCCCTCCTCCATCCATAGCCAGCAATCCTCCTCTCTCCCCTCCCCTCCATTTCCAGCAATTTGTCCTCTCCCTGGGCCCCCATGTCCATCCTTGTCCCTCTCTGCCCTTCCCTCCTCCATCCATAGCCAGCAATCCTTGCCTCCTCTATCCCCTCCCCTCCATTTCCAGCAATTTGTCCTCTCCCTGGGCCCCCATGTCCATCCTTGTCCCTCTCTGCCCTTCCCTCCTCCATCCATAGCCAGCAATCCTCTCTCCCCTCCCCTCCCCTTCCAGCAATTTGTCCTCTCCCTGGGCCCTGCCCTCCCATCCATGCCTCTCTGCCCTTCCCTCCGCACCCTGGGGTCTTTAAATCTTTTACTTCTGGTCGCAGCAGCGTCAGTGAAAGCGGAGCGCTGCCGACGTCTCCCTTCCCTTTGCGCTCTTGGTTCCCTCAGTGTCCGCCTTCTTCTGACGTCAGAAGAAGGCGGGACACTGAGGGAACCAACGAGTGCAAGGGAAGGGAGACGTCGGCAGCAGTGGCGTAGCTAGGGTAGTTGACACCCGGGGCCGGTCATTTTTTAACACCCCCCCCCCCCAAATCCAGAACTAGGCATACCGAGAATACAAAACACTCACAACCTATAGAACAATTTTACCATACCATAAGCAGTCGTTTCTATGAGTCACACAAGGAAAAGGAAAGCATCTTAAGCACTACAGTGAGCACTAGAACATCAATTCACCTATTGTAAAACGAAACCAGACAGAATAGTACAGATCGTCAATCCTGCACAGTCAATGCCAACTGAAAGCCATGTCTTTTTCACAAACACAGATACACCCTAATCCACTATAGAATAAGTAATCATAAACTTTCTATGTAGACAAAAATTAAACTGAACCCCCGATGCCAGACTCTGCATACAATGCAACACCACAGAAACAGAAAATGTCTCCTAGTACTGTGCAAAATATAAAGACAGCAGATGTAAATTTGAAAAAACTAACAAATACCAATCACCACTTTACAAATTAACAAATAGAAATAAAACAAATACAGAAAATAAAATAATACCATTTTATTGGACTAATACATTTAGCTTCCAGAGGCCAAAATCTCCTTCCTCAGGTCAATACAGTATAGTGCTGTTACAGTATCCTATCCTGATCTGAGGAAGGGGGTTTTGTTCTCTGAAAGTTAAGTCAAAATGTATTAAAATTAGTCCAATAAAAAGATTACCTTATTTACATGTTCTATTTATAAACATTTATTAACACAGCTAAAATACTATATCCTAAAGCAAAATAATAAAAATATATATTTACAGTTTGTTGTCTTTGGTTTCTGCTTTCCTCATCTTCTTTTCACCGTCTTCCTTCCATCCAGCATCTGTCTTCGCTCTCTCTCTGCCATCCAGTGTCTGCCCTCTCTAATGTCCCTTCCACCCACATCTGCCCTCTATTTCTGCCCCTTCCATCCACCATCTGCCCCAGTCTGCCATCTCTCTCTCCCCCTTCCATCCACCATCTGCCCTCTCTCTCTCCTTTCCCTCTAGCATTTGCCCTCTATCTCTGCCCCCTTCCATCCACTGTCTGCTCTTTCACTCCCTTCTATCCACTGTCTGCCCTTTCTCTCTGCTCCTTCGATTCACCATTTGCCCTCTCTCTTTCCCCCTCCCATCCATTCAGGGTCTGCCCTCCCTCTCACTCCCCATTCCATCCAGGATCTATCCCCCCTCTCTCACTGCCCCCTCTTTTTGGCTCCCAGTTCCCACCTGCGGCTGCCCCTAGTTCCAGATCCATTGATTCTCCCATCCACCCCTGCCCCAGGCATGACCCCATTCTCCCTCCTGCTCACTTTTCAGACCCCAGTTCCAGCTCCATGCCCCTTCTCCCATCTGTCTCCCACCCAGTCCCTTCTGCCCATCCGAGTCCCCCTCACCCCATCTGTCTCCCACCCAGTCCCTTCTGCTATCCGAGTCCCCCCCACCTTCACCCCATCTGTCCCCCACCCTCACCCTGCCTCGTCTTCTCCCTGCCACCTGGTCTTTAAAAAGAAATTGCCGACGCGATAGCGAGCGCAGCACCTCGTGTGCAAGTAAAAGAAGCGGATCCGATCATCTCATTGGGCCTTCCTTCACTGTCCCGCCCTAGAGGAAATAGGAAGTTGCGTTAGAGGAGGGCGGGACAGTGAGGGAAGGCCCAATGAGATGATCGGATCTGCTTCTTTTACTTCCACACGAGGTGCTGCGCTCGCTATCGCGTCGGCAAATACATTTAAAGGGCTGGTGCGGGGGGGGGGGGGGGGTGCCAGGATGAAGAGCAGTGGGAGCGGCGGCACCCCCCTTTCTGGTGACACCCGGGGCGACCAAAAGATTTAAAGGCCTCGGCGGCGCGGGGCGAGGGTAAGCACCGCGGCGGCGCCCTCCAGAGGTGGGCGCCCCCTGCGGCGCTTACCTCGCTTACCGCATCGGCACGGCCCTGGTGAGACCAGCATGGGACAAAAGCTTTAGCTGATGGGGGTTGGGACTTCCAGCAGCCAAACCGGGAGCCCCAGAGTCAATTTGGGAGACCCAGGCCCCTGTGGCCCACATAACTATGCTACCGATGCTGGATACTGAGCATTGATTGTATAATGGCATCTAGGTACTACTGTTCCCTCAAAGCTGAAAGGGAGTCCTCCACCTACAGCCCTGCCAGTGGAGGGCACTGTTTCACTATCACATATTCAATAGTGAGGGACAGGCAAGCTGTGTGGAACTCCAGGGAACCTGCCTGTCCCTAGTTACTGAAAGCACAATATTGAAGCACTGCCCCCCTCTGGCAGCAAGGCGGTTGGAGGACTCCCGCTCAGCTTATAGGGAACAGTGCTGGGCACCCACATTCTGTTTTAGACAGGGTTTGTGCATCAACATTTAGGCACCATCAGTTATCCATTGTAAAAGGCAGACGTAAATGTGAGCACATAAATGTTGAAGCTTAGAGTGTAACTTATAGCATTCTCTATAAGTTACAGGTCTAAGTGTGGGACCCGCCCAATAAGACAGGAGACAGCATGAGCCTATTTGGCCCATTGTACGGGCTGAAGCCAATAGGTGGAGCGTGCCGCCATATTGAGTGACCCAAAACATCCGCAGACGCTATTGAAAACAATAGAAACATGAGGTTTATATTGTTTTATTAAACCTCCTTGGTTTTGCATTTTTTCTCTTAGGAGGGCAGTTGGGGAGTTTTCGAAGGGTTTGTTTTGGGTATACCAATATGGCAGCCACTTGGGGAAGGCAGCTTCAACTTTTTGACATTAT
Source organism: Microcaecilia unicolor (assembly GCF_901765095.1). NCBI lineage: Eukaryota > Metazoa > Chordata > Amphibia > Gymnophiona > Siphonopidae > Microcaecilia > Microcaecilia unicolor. The sequence continues at coordinate 247,288,259 of NC_044033.1, forward strand.
GCCGTCTCATGTCTTATTAAACCTCCTTGGACCCGCCCATGCTCCACCCATCTGAATACTCCCTTTGTAGTTGTGCACTATGAAGGTTGCGCATTAAATTGTAGAATACTGCTTAGCACCCAACTGGCACATACACGCATGAATGTTAAATTCACGCCTGTAAGTGCTCGTATTCACACACATGGCACGTAGATTATAGAATGAGATGATATGTGTTTTATTAGTTGGGTGGTTTCCATAACAACATTCATAATAAACCAACAATAAATAAAACAAACAAACAAAAAATAATAGCATCACTTAACACCAGAGAGCTCAGGTCAAGTCCAGAGATAGTAAAAAAAAACTCCAGTCACAGTTGTGCTTTTAACAGCTTTCAAAACTGTGTAAAACTACCACAGAGATGAAGCTGACCAGATAGTGCGCTCCATAAACAGATTCCAGCTGGAACAAAAGCTGTAGCTCGTGTATCTGCATGGCGCAGCTGCATCGCTACATCAGTAGAAAACCATATAGCAGTCTCTGACCTCAATGAATGTGTTAGATAAATGTTCAAAACTTACTTCCGCATCAGCAAATAAAACCTGATATACAATTGTCAGCACCTTACATTGTATTCTTTGCAAAACAGTGTACTAGGCTACGCGGTTGCTATTCTCTAAACATATTACAGAAAAATTGGACAGGAATTAGAGAAAAAAGTCTTTTATTCTTACTCACCAGCACAGCATCAGATATCAGTTGCAAGTTGTAACAAACTTACAAAATCTAACATCAGTACCTCTGGTAAGTATAAGTAATCAGACTAATTATATAAAGAAGAGAAAAAGGAGGAAGGTCCCAGAACAGAGAGAAAGAAGAGAAAGGAAGGAAGAAAGAATGAATGAAAGAAAGAAAGATTCTTAGCTGTAAAGAATTAGTTCTTACGAGGGAGAAGGACACCCCCTTCGGGAAATAGGCTGTGGGCAAGGATATGAAACTTCTCTCACCAGCCGGGCCATTTCAGAGTCTCTTTAGATGAGAAGTTACTTATATACCCTTCCCATCACAAAGGACCACCTCATATATCACCCAATCAGCAATCCTGCAAGTACATAGGAGACCTGTGATAGGGCCTTAGTGTCCTTGCCACACCTCTTCTCAGTAACAGTTGGGATGTCATGACAATGGGGGGGGGGGGGGGGGGTCTTGTCAGTTTGTTTGTAACAAGACAGTTGGTTGGGATGTCATGGCAATGGTCTTGTCAGTTTGTGGTCAGCCAGAAATTCCTGTCTTGCCACTATCAGTGGAAACTCACAGGAACACAAACAGAAATAAGTAGACCCAAAAGAAAAGGCCAGAAAATTCCAGAACAACAGGTAGCCAATGCAGTTGTTTAAAAACAAGTGTTACCTGGGAAAACTTTGACATACCCACTATTGTTCGAGCAGCCGCATAATGGACAACTTGTAATGCCCTGAGAGAACATGCCTAGCAGCCATGCCTGCACCTAACTAGGTGCGTCCATTTAATCCAAGTAAAACCTGGTATAAATAGCGACGCCTATGTTAGTCGCTGAGCAGGTCTATTCTATAACCCTGCACGTAAATTTCTGGTACACCCATGACCCGCCCATTCCACGCCCTCTTTTTCGCTGCACACATTAGAATTTACATGCACTGCTTTACAGAATTCGCTTAGCAAGTTGTCACGTAAATTCTAATTAATGCCAATTAGTGACAAGAATTGCTTGTTAAGTGGCAATTATCAGCACTGATTGGCTTGTTAAGATAATTAAATTGCGTGCACAAATCATAATATGACCAGATTTGCGCACCCAATTCCTGTCACGCTACATAGAATCTGGGGGATATTGACAATAAATAATCAATATAAATGCATAAACAAGTTAATAGCTGCAAAATAAATAACAAAAAAACTAAAACAATCATACAAGAACTAAAATTAAAATGTACTTGCCAAATACACCAAGGGGAACCAAACATATGCAGATTCCTCAGAAACTATTGCTTGGATTATTTTTGAGTTTAAACAGTTTTATTGATTTTCATAAAATAAGACCAATAGATAACATAATACAATAAAAGAGTAAATGATAACATCATCTAGGGAGCAATACAGTAATAAGCAGAAGCAGTACAATAATGTAACTGAGCAAAACTTGCAAGGTGTAATAGGTACAAGAATAATTAATTAAATTAAATAGATGCACCCTTAAATATACATTTTTTCACCTATTGCTGCTTGGATTATTGATGAGGCCATCACAAAGAAATAATTTATGAGCAGAACATTTTTTTTCCTGTTGAACTACAGAAATTTATTTATTTATTTATACAGTCTTACATCGCACAATTATCCAAAAACAAATTTTGGTTCTATGTGGCTTACAATTAGCAAAAGGTTTACAGTACGCTATTCGATTACGTGTGTTAAAGAATGTGAGTGACATGTAAAATTAATCATAGGCTTTCTTAAATAGATATGTATTTAGTTCTTTTCTGAACTGTAGATAGTTGTTGATGTTTCTTATGGCCCTGGGGAATGAATTCCACCACTTGGAACCCAGGTAGCTAAACCCAGCGATGTAGATGGATTTGTCCAGCGATGTAGATGGATTTGTAGGTGATGTTGTTGCAGTTGGGTAGATGTAGTAGTAAGTAGCTCCAGGTTTCTGGGCTTGCATTCCTTGGTGATAATTCCATCAGGTCTAGCATGTAGTCGGGAGACATGCTGAATAGTATCAGGGTGCTGGCTTTAAAGAACAGTCTAGCCTTAATTGGGAGCCAGTGTAGCATTACAAGCAGTGCAGTCACTCTATCGTATTTCGATTTTTTGAATATTAGTCTTGCTTCCATGTTTTGGATGGTCTGCAGTGACTGTATATGTAAATGTGTAGCTGAGACTTTCCACAATGCGATGATTGCAGGAAGAAGCCAGTTTTCTTTTGCAGTGAGTCTTTAAACAGAAAGTATACAATCCCGTGCATTAACTTGGATATTGGCTAATGCCTCTGTGTAACATAATTTCTACGCCAGCTACCAGTAAGGGCCTATGTGCATCCAGTATGCACCAAATCAACATTACTGCCCAGCTACCGCATGCCCCAGGCGGTAATTCTGAATTTGGCGAGTGCCGAAAACACACGGTAGAAAATATTTAAGTTTCTAGACTCATTACTTGGTTTTCTTTACTGGGGTCATTGAGACAGAGCATTGCAAACTTCATTCTTATTGGAAAAGGTCTTTCTTCTTATCATTATCTTCCATATGGCTTCTTTGATCTCCTTGTTTCTCAGACTGTAGATCACAGGGTTGCACAGGGGTGTTAAGACAGAATACACCACTGCCAATGACTTATCATAGTTCAAAGAATATGTCTTGGTTAGTCGGATGTACATAAAGCCAACACTGCCAAAGAAAAGCACCACCACAATGAGGTGAGTGGCACAGGTGGAAAAGGCCTTTTGCCGTCCCTCCGCAGATGGGATGTTCAACACAACCCGGATGATTCTAACGTAGGAGAGCACTATGAGTGAAACAGGCCCTGTGATCACACAGGCGCTTAAAGCAAAGTCAAGAATCACGCTTGTTGATGTATCGGTGCAGGCCAAGCTTAGTACAGGTGACAAGTCACAGAAGATGTGTTCGATTATGTTTGGGCCACAGAAGGGCAATTGGGAAATCAGAATAATCTCAGTCACAGGGTAGAAGAAACCAAAGAGCCAACAGGATATTGTCAACTTGACACCAAGTTGGAACGTCATGATGGTAGGGTAATGTAAAGGAGTGCAGATGGCCAAGTACCGGTCATAAGCCATTGTCGTGAGCAACAAAGCTTCAGTGATTCCCAAGGAATGTAAGAAATAGACCTGCAGGAGGCAACCTTGAAAGGAAATGCTTTTCCTTACATCCAATAAGTTAGAAAGCATTTTGGGGATGGTGACGGCTGTGTACCAGAGTTCCAGAAAGGACAGTATGCTGATGAAAAAGTACATGGGGATGTGGAGGCGAGGCTGGAGCCGGATGATCAGGAAGACCACCACATTCCCGGTGATGATACAAAGGTACATGAGAAGCAGGAGCACAAAGAGAAAATGCCGGACGTGATGAATGCCAGGGAAACCGGCAATAATAAATTCCTTCACAGTGCTGTGGTTACTGGTCCCCATTTTACTGGAATGACAAAGTTTATCAGTTAAGAATTGTCACATACAAGAAAAGTACTCTATAGTGTCTCTGATTCTGCTGCACTAATATATTGTGTTGATGCTGAATGCAATCAAACTGTATATAAAAATATAAGAGTCAATATTCAGCCTTGTTTAGGCAGGAAGGAGAAACTTGTACCTGGTTTCTCAAGTTAATTGGAATGTACTAACCCGCCCTACGATACAGGCCATTGGAGTGGCATACAGTCTAAAACAGGAGAAGAACACACATCAATTGTACATCACACAAAAGGTAGGAGGGATAGAACTACAATCTTTGATAGGAAAGGAGGGAAGGGGAGGAACATGAGGAAGGTGTAGTCGAGTCCTAGAGCACTGCAATGGAATCCACCAAATCAACAGTCTCTTGAGGTTGGGAAGAGCCACTCCAGGCAGACTTTGATGGTACTATCTGGTTAGTCTAAAGAAAAATTACACTCGAACTCTAAATGAATACTTGAAAATCAAACCCAGGTTCACATTACCTGCGTGTATATGTCGTGGATATCACATAGAAATAGTTTCTTAGATAGAAAATAATGTGTAAGTGGAGAAAAAAGCCTCAGAGTCGCCGCCCAGCATACCACCTCTCAGTGAAATTATAAGGCATGAGCTCGGCGTACCATCATTTAGCTTAAAAAAAAACTCCACATGTGCCTCAGTGTGTCAATTTCAATTTTAAATATTACTCTATGTGTCCACTAATCCTTCTTATAATTGTACTGCATCTAATTAATGGAACTGATAAAACAACACAAGTTCCATGCCGTTATTTTGAATGCAACCAAGTCAAACACATATCCAGGAGAGTCAACCCAAATCACTTAGCTTTAAATCTTCTATCTAAGAAACTATTTCTATGTGATATCCACGACATATACATGCAGGTAATGTGAACCTGGGTTTGATTTTCAACTATCTGGTTAGTGCCAGGGTGGTAAAGAGGTAGAGTCTGGGAGTTAACTTGGTACCTCCAATACTCAGCGGCAGTACAGATAGCTACGTGGTTAGCTTTAGAACAGTTTTAAGATAACTGGGCAGGTATCCAGGTACTACCGCTGCATACCATTGATACCTGGTTAACTCTTAGCTGGCTTCTCAGTACCCAGATACTTAGTACCAGTACCCTGATGATCCCCATAGTATAACTCTATTCTGAATACCAATTAGAACTAAGATATAAGACATAGAGCCACAGAAAAAGAACTAATGATGGCAGTTGAGGAATACAAGAACCATGTAGTCTGTTCTGACCTAATAGAATACTATAGATAGGGCCAGCCCAACCATTAGGCAACACTAGGGGATCGCTTAGGGCAGCAGCTTCTTAGGGGCAGCAAAAGGCAGCTGTATTCAAACCAAAACAGTCATACAAACTGAAAGGACCATCAGCACATGCTTTAATTTGCATCTTTATAGGCTTTTTGTGCAGCAGAATCAGCAACTAGAACCAATATGGATAGAAAAACAAAATCACCAGACCACAAAGGTAGGAAAAATCATTTCATTTTCATTTTAATGTTTGGAATATGTCGAATTTGAGAATTTACATCTGCTGTCTTATTTTGCACTGGGTATACTGGAGCTGTAACAGCTTACACAAATGATTTATAATGGAAGAAAATCATGTTATTTTTTTTGTCCTATACTAGTATAATATTTTCAATGATGTCTGTTTCAGGGGCGTAGCCAGACCTTGCCAGGAGGGGGGGGGGCAGAGCCCGAGGTGGGGGGGCACTGTTAAGCCACCTTCCCCCTCCGGCGACCCCCCTCCCCCTGCTCGATCGCGCCGACACTCTTAAACCCCCCCTCCCGCTACCAACCCTCCCCCGCCATTGCCGCCCGCCCCGCCACTGCATGATTTACCTTGTTTGCTGGCGGGGATCCCCAAACCCCGCCAGCCAAGAGTGTTCTTCAGCGCCGGAGTTAGCACACTCCGGCGCCTTCATTCAAGGAAGTTCGTCTGAAGGATCAGCTGGTTTTTGATGCATTTACGTCCTGCACGGGGCTACACGCACGGTGCAGGACGTAATGCGTCAAAACCAGCTGATCCTTCAGACGAACTTCCTGGAATGAAGGCGCCGGAGTGTACTAACTCTGGCGCTGAAGAACACTCTTGGCTGGCGGGGTTTGGGGATCCCCGCCAGCAAACAAGGTAAATCATGCGGTGGCGGGGCGGGCGGCGATGGCAGGGGAGGGTTGGTGGCGGGAGGGAGGTCGTCGGCAGGGGACCAGGGGCGAATCTGCAGGGGCCCAGGCCCCCTCAGGCCCCACGTAGCTACGCCACTGGTCTGTTTATATGCGCCATGGCTGGTGTAAGGGGTGTGGCTATCATAGGGGTGGAGGCATATGTGGTGACCCCGCCCATAATGAGTACCGGCACTTTGCGATAAATAATTCGATTTTGGGTTGCTGTTTGGGCACTTAGTCTCTGAAAGGTTCGCCATCACTGCCCTATACTATATTGCTCCCTTGGGTTTTTGTAGCCCATATGCTTGACCCTGCATTTTTTAGCATTAAATCTTAGCTGGAGTATTGTGTTCAGTACTGGTCTCCGTATCTCAAAAAAGATATAGTAGAATTGGAAAAGGTACAGCGAAGGGCGACGAAAATGATAGTGGGGATGGGACGACTTTCCTATGAAGAGAGGCTGAGAAGGCTAGGGCTTTTCAGCTTGGAGAAGAGACGGCTGAGGGGAGATATGATAGAAGTGTATAAAATAATGAGTGGAATGGATCGGGTGGATGTGAAGCGACTGTTCACGCTATCCAAAAATACTAGGACTAGAGGGCATGAGTTGAAGCTACAGTGTGGTAAATTTAAAACGAATCGGAGAAAATTTTTCTTCACCCAACGTGTAATTAGACTCTGGAATTCGTTGCCGGAGAACGTGGTACGGGCGGTTAGCTTGACGGAGTTTAAAAAGGGGTTAGATAGATTCCTAAAGGACAAGTCCATAGACCGCTATTAAATGGACTTGGAAAAATTCCGCATTTTTAGGTATAACTTGTCTGGAATGTTTTTACGTTTGGGGAGCGTGCCAGGTGCCCTTGACCTGGATTGGCCACTGTCGGTGACAGGATGCTGGGCTAGATGGACCTTTGGTCTTTCCCAGTATGGCACTACTTATGTACTTATGTACTTATTCTTCAAGCTTCGCTAGGCTCCTTCTTATGTTATCCAGAAGGATACTTGGGTGCATAAAGAGAGGCATGACCAGCACGAAAAAAGGAGGTGATAGTGCCATTGTATAAGTTTCTGGTGAGACCCCATTTGGAGTTCTGCGTAAAGTTCTGGAGACTGCACCTTACGGAAAGATATAAACAGGATGGAGTCAGTCCAGAGGGCGGCTACAAAATTAGTAGGCGGTCTTGAATGCAAAAAATATAGGGACAGGCTTATGAACCTCAACATGTATACGCTTAGTGGTGTACTGGTAAATGTTTAACAACAGGCTCTCTCCCCGGTCCCCCTCTGCGCCCTCCCCCAAAATTGCAGAGCTGGCTATAGCCGGGGAGAGAGCCTGGGTGGGGGGGGGGGGGGGGGGGGTGGCAATGCATTACTCCAGGACAAAAAAATTAAATGATCCCCGGTTCCAATCTAATTCATGTTAATGTGCGATAAAATGCCATAAATAAGTAAATAAATATAAACTTGTAATGTTGAACACCTGATTCTCAAAGTGAACATATTCCAGACACTAAAATGAAAATAAAATGATTTTTTTCTACCTTTGTTGTCTGGTGACTGTTTTTAAAAATACACTATATAAAAGCTGTCGAGACATGAAATTAACAAGCTTTTTTCTGTGTTTTTCATTTTAATTCTGATGGAGCCAGAAAAGCTATACTTGCCCTACCTCCTCCACACACCTGTTTAAAGACATGTCCAGGCTCTTCCACAGCACAGCAGGATGCAGTGGCGTAGCTAGGGTAGTTGACACCCGGGGCCGGTCATTTTTTAACACCCCCCCCCCCCCCCCCAAATCCAGAACTAGGCATACCGAGAATACAAAACACTCACGACCTATAGAGCAATTTTACCATACCATAAGCAGTTGTTTCTATGAGTCACACAAGGAAAAGGAAAGCATCTTAAGCACTACAGTGAGCACTAGAACATCAATTCACCTATTGTAAAACGAAACCAGACAGAATAGTACAGATCGTCAATCCTGCACAGTCAATGCCAACTGAAAGCCATGTCTTTTTCACAAACACAGATACACCCTAATCCACTATAGAATAAGTAATCATAAACTTTCTATGTAGACAAAAATTAAACTGAACCCCCGATGCCAGACTCTGCATACAATGCAACACCACAGAAACAGAAAATGTCTCCTAGTACTGTGCAAAATATAAAGACAGCAGATGTAAATTTGAAAAAAACTAACAAATACCAATCACCACTTTACAAATTAACAAATAGAAATAAAACAAATACAGAAAATAAAATAATACCATTTTATTGGACTAATACATTTAGCTTCCAGAGGCCAAAATCTCCTTCCTCAGGTCAATACAGTATAGTGCTGTTACAGTATCCTATCCTGATCTGAGGAAGGGGGTTTTGTTCTCTGAAAGTTAAGTCAAAATGTATTAAAATTAGTCTAATAAAAAGATTACCTTATTTACATGTTCTATTTATAAACATTTATTAACACAGCTAAAATACTATATCCTAAAGCAAAATAATAAAAATATATATTTACAGTTTGTTGTCTTTGGTTTCTGCTTTCCTCATCTTCTTTTCACCGTCTTCCTTCCATCCAGCATCTGTCTTCGCTCTCTCTCTGCCATCCAGTGTCTGCCCTCTCTAATGTCCCTTCCACCCACATCTGCCCTCTATTTCTGCCCCTTCCATCCACCATCTGCCCCAATCTGCCATCTCTCTCTTCCCCTTCCATCCACCATCTGCCCTCTCTCTCTCCTTTCCCTCTAGCATTTGCCCTCTATCTCTTCCCCCTTCCATCCACTGTCTGCTCTTTCACTCCCTTCTATCCACTGTCTGCCCTTTCTCTCTGCTCCTTCGATTCACAATTTGCCCTCTCTCTTTCCCCCTCCCATCCATTCAGGGTCTGCCCTCCCTCTCACTCCCCATTCCATCCAGGATCTATCCCCCCTCTCTCACTGCCCCCTCTTTTCGGCTCCCAGTTCCCACCTGCGGCTGCCCCTAGTTCCAGATCCATTGATTCTCCCATCCACCCCTGCCCCAGGCATGACCCCATTCTTCCTCCTGCTCACTTTTCAGACCCCAGTTCCAGCTCCATGCCCCTTCTCCCATCTGTCTCCCACCCAGTCCCTTCTGCCCATCCGAGTCCCCCTCACCCCATCTGTCTCCCACCCAGTCCCTTCTGCTATCCAAGTGCCCCCCACCCTCACCCCATCTGTCTCCCACCCAGTACCTTCTGCCCATCCGAGTCCCCCTCACCCCATCTGGCTCCCACCCAGTCCTTTCTGCTATCCAAGTGCCCCCCACCCTCACCCCATCTGTCTCCCACCCAGTCCCTTCTGCCCATCCGAGTCCCCCTCACCCCATCTGTCTCCCACCCAGTCCCTTCTGCTATCCGAGTCCCCCCCACCTTCACCCCATCTGTCCCCCACCCTCACCCTGCCTCGTCTTCTCCCTGCCACCCGGTCTTTAAAAAGAAATTGCCGACGCGATAGCGAGCGCAGCACCTCGTGTGCAAGTAAAAGAAGCGGATCCGATCATCTCATTGGGCCTTCCTTCACTGTCCCGCCCTAGAGGAAATAGGAAGTTGCATCAGAGGAGGGCGGGACAGTGAGGGAAGGCCCAATGAGATGATCGGATCGGCTTCTTTTACTTGCACACGAGGTGCTGCGCTCGCTATCACGTCGGCAAATAAATTTAAAGGGCTGGTGCGGGGGGGGGGGGTGCCAGGATGAAGAGTAGCGGGAGCGGCGGCACCCCCCTTTCTGGTGACACCCGGGGCGGACCGCCCCCACCGCCCCGCCCTTGCTACGCCACTGGCAGGATGTACACCATATTGTGCATCCATACTGCCATATGTATGCCCCTCTGCTTCAAGAACTGCTAACGATGTGACAGAAAGTTTTTTTTTCTTTTTTTTACTTTCACATTATTCATTTGTAAGCAGTAACTGAAAGGTGAGCTCTGATATTAGAGTGCTAATCTGCCTTACAGTAGCCACCAAGAATAGAAACAAGAGCCTAATGTACCTTAAAGCAAATGTTCTGAGAAGAGAACGCAGAAAAGATTCCTCAGTTCTTCATAAACACGACTCAAGAATTCCACATCCATTCCTGCCAAAGAAGGATCCAGAAGCACTTGCCAGCTGATGACAACAGGCATGCAAGTGATGGCAACAGGCTGCCAGCGCTGACTCTCCCCCGCTGGCGCTGCCGGTTCACACTTCAAAATGGCCACTGAGACTTACAAGGGTGGCCTCCAAGACTTCAGCAGAAGTCTCGCGAGGCCGCCTCTGGAAGTCTAGGTGGCCATTTTTAAAGCGCGAACCGGCAGCACCAGCGGGGGAGAGTCAGCGCTGGCAGCGGGCAGGCAAGACTGCCCCGAAGAATTTGAAGAGTCAGGTCGGTGACGTGAGGGACCGGATCTGGAGGGAGGAGAGCCGGCTCCCAAGTCAGTTGAAAAGTTAACAACCGGCTCCAGCACACCGCTGGAAGAGAGGAGGGAGAGAGGAAACATGATAGAGACGTTTAAATATCTCAAGGGCATTTATATACAGGAAGAGAGCCTTTTTCAACTGAAGGAGAGCTCTGGAATGAGGAGGCATATGACAAAGTTAAGAGGGAACAGGCTTAGGAGTAATCTAAGGAAGTACTATTTCACAGAAAGGGTGGTGGAGGCATGGAATGGCCTCCCGATGGAGGTTGTGGAGTCTAGGACTGTTTCAGAATTTAAAAAGACATGGGATAAGCATGTGGGTTCGCTTAGGAAAAGGAAGGGGTTACAGAGGATGGACAGACTGGATGGGTCATATGGCCTTTCTGCCGTCATGTTTCTATGTTTCTATCAGGGGGGTCTACCTTATTGCAGAAACAATGGTACAGAAGAGAGGAGCTGTAATCAATGAACGAGAGCAGAATGGACATCTGAGCTGAGAAATGGTAGAGCTAAAGGAGGCAAGAAAAGGGTAGTGAGGTCAGCTGGAGACAAGAATTAAAAATGGAAGATTCCATGGACAGAAAACCCAGGAAAAGATCTTGTACCTTCTAAACCAGAGGTCAGTTTATTCATTTTTGGCCCAATATTCAAGAAAAGCTTCTCCTCCTAATGTTGTACTCAATTTTCAGCGAAACTTAAGAACCTAAGCTTTCTTCTCAATTTAGGAACTTAACCCTTATGCGAGTTTGAAATGTTTAATGAATAAGTAGCGTTGGGATATGTCGTGAGCTTATAAATTTAGGACTGTCATTCATTTAAATTTTTTCTCCACTCTAAATCTGCCCCTGTTACCACCCAGCCCAAGTAAATTTTCAAAGATGCCAATTTAAGAGACTAACTCTCAAAAGTCAGGAGCATAAATACTTTATCTTCCTCGTAAGAAAATGTTGTTGCTACTTATTGACATCAAGCCTTTAAAACGATGACTAACATAATAGATGTTGGCAGATAAAGACCTGTACGGTCCATCCAGTCTGCCCAACAAGATAAACTCATTACATACTGTATGGTATGTGATACTTCATATGTATATCTGATCTTGATTTATCTTTGCCATTTTTAGGGCATAGACTGTAGACGTCTGCCCAGCACTGGCCCTGTTCTAAAATTTCTGAAGATGTTGTCTAAGCCCCCGGAAAGCTCCACTCCAGCCCCTCCAAATCTATTCAGCCTTGATCAGGGCACAGACCGTAGAAGTCTGCCCAGCTCTGGCTTTCAACCTAATCTCCCCTAAACTTCTTTAAATCTGATCCTTCTGAACAGGATTCCTTTGTGTTTGTCCCATGCATGTTTGAATTCCATTACCGTTTTCATCTTCACCACCTCCCGCTGGAGGGCATTCTACATATCCATCACCCTGTCCGTGAAAAAATACTTCCTGACATTATTCCTGAGTCTGCCCCCCTTCAACCTCAATTCATGTCCTCTAGTTCTACCACCTTCCCGTCTCTGGAAAAGATTTGTTTGCGAATTAGTACCTTTCAAATATTTGAGCGTCTATTTCATATCACCTCTAATGTGTAAATCATTTATTGTTCCTGTATTTTGATTATGTATGTTTTAAGATGTACACCAGGACAGAGCAGTTTAGAAATGTTTTACATAAATAAACATATCACAATCAGACAAAAAAAAATATGATTTACTAACCTTGAAAGCACAAATCCCACAGAGTTCATGGTGCCTTTGTTTTCAAGAATACGATGTGATGGAACTCATATATTATTTTGGAAATATAATATTAATAGCAAATGGATGTACACCATATTGTGCATCCATACTGCCATATGTATGCCCCTCTGCTTCAAGAACTGCTAACGATGTGACAGAAAGTTTTTTTTTCTTTTTTTTACTTTCACATTATTCATTTGTAAGCAGTAACTGAAAGGTGAGCTCTGATATTAGAGTGCTAATCTGCCTTACAGTAGCCACCAAGAATAGAAACAAGAGCCTAATGTACCTTAAAGCAAATGTTCTGAGAAGAGAACGCAGAAAAGATTCCTCAGTTCTTCATAAACACGACTCAAGAATTCCACATCCATTCCTGCCAAAGAAGGATCCAGAAGCACTTGCCAGCTGATGACAACAGGCATGCAAGTGATGGCAACAGGCTGCCAGCGCTGACTCTCCCCCGCTGGCGCTGCCGGTTCACGCTTCAAAATGGCCACTGAGACTTACAAGGGTGGCCTCCAAGACTTCAGCAGAAGTCTCGCGAGGCCGCCTCTGGAAGTCTAGGTGGCCATTTTTAAAGCGCGAACCGGCAGCACCAGCGGGGGAGAGTCAGCGCTGGCAGCGGGCAGGCAAGACTGCCCCGAAGAATTTGAAGAGTCAGGTCGGTGACGTGAGGGACCGGATCTGGAGGGAGGAGAGCCGGCTCCCAAGTCAGTTGAAAAGTTAACAACCGGCTCCAGCACACCGCTGGAAGAGAGGAGGGAGAGAGGAAACATGATAGAGACGTTTAAATATCTCAAGGGCATTTATATACAGGAAGAGAGCCTTTTTCAACTGAAGGAGAGCTCTGGAATGAGGAGGCATATGACAAAGTTAAGAGGGAACAGGCTTAGGAGTAATCTAAGGAAGTACTATTTCACAGAAAGGGTGGTGGAGGCATGGAATGGCCTCCCGATGGAGGTTGTGGAGTCTAGGACTGTTTCAGAATTTAAAAAGACATGGGATAAGCATGTGGGTTCGCTTAGGAAAAGGAAGGGGTTACAGAGGATGGACAGACTGGATGGGTCATATGGCCTTTCTGCCGTCATGTTTCTATGTTTCTATCAGGGGGGTCTACCTTATTGCAGAAACAATGGTACAGAAGAGAGGAGCTGTAATCAATGAACGAGAGCAGAATGGACATCTGAGCTGAGAAATGGTAGAGCTAAAGGAGGCAAGAAAAGGGTAGTGAGGTCAGCTGGAGACAAGAATTAAAAATGGAAGATTCCATGGACAGAAAACCCAGGAAAAGATCTTGTACCTTCTAAACCAGAGGTCAGTTTATTCATTTTTGGCCCAATATTCAAGAAAAGCTTCTCCTCCTAATGTTGTACTCAATTTTCAGCGAAACTTAAGAACCTAAGCTTTCTTCTCAATTTAGGAACTTAACCCTTATGCGAGTTTGAAATGTTTAATGAATAAGTAGCGTTGGGATATGTCGTGAGCTTATAAATTTAGGACTGTCATTCATTTAAATTTTTTCTCCACTCTAAATCTGCCCCTGTTACCACCCAGCCCAAGTAAATTTTCAAAGATGCCAATTTAAGAGACTAACTCTCAAAAGTCAGGAGCATAAATACTTTATCTTCCTCGTAAGAAAATGTTGTTGCTACTTATTGACATCAAGCCTTTAAAACGATGACTAACATAATAGATGTTGGCAGATAAAGACCTGTACGGTCCATCCAGTCTGCCCAACAAGATAAACTCATTACATATGGTATGTGATACTTCATATGTATATCTGATCTTGATTTATCTTTGCCATTTTTAGGGCATAGACTGTAGACGTCTGCCCAGCACTGGCCCTGTTCTAAAATTTCTGAAGATGTTGTCTAAGCCCCCGGAAAGCTCCACTCCAGCCCCTCCAAATCTATTCAGCCTTGATCAGGGCACAGACCGTAGAAGTCTGCCCAGCTCTGGCTTTCAACCTAATCTCCCCTAAACTTCTTTAAATCTGATCCTTCTGAACAGGATTCCTTTGTGTTTGTCCCATGCATGTTTGAATTCCATTACCGTTTTCATCTTCACCACCTCCCGCTGGAGGGCATTCTACATATCCATCACCCTGTCCGTGAAAAAATACTTCCTGACATTATTCCTGAGTCTGCCCCCCTTCAACCTCAATTCATGTCCTCTAGTTCTACCACCTTCCCGTCTCTGGAAAAGATTTGTTTGCGAATTAGTACCTTTCAAATATTTGAGCGTCTATTTCATATCACCTCTAATGTGTAAATCATTTATTGTTCCTGTATTTTGATTATGTATGTTTTAAGATGTACACCAGGACAGAGCAGTTTAGAAATGTTTTACATAAATAAACATATCACAATCAGACAAAAAAAAATATGATTTACTAACCTTGAAAGCACAAATCCCACAGAGTTCATGGTGCCTTTGTTTTCAAGAATACGATGTGATGGAACTCATATATTATTTTGGAAATATAATATTAATAGCAAATATTTTGCGTGCTCCCTGTAGTTAGAGATGATTAGAATGGATTATGCAACTTAATGTAAGAACACACAAACACCTGTAGCTGCTCTGTTAATATATTATATAAACCTGTCCCAGAATCTACAGAGGTTTCCCGATCCCTCTAAAGAATCCCAGTGATTTAAGCCCAGAGAGAACTGAACTGCTCTGTGTCCCCCAGTGCATTTAATTAATCTATACCATAAACAAGTGTCTACAACTTTTTATAAAGTAAATATAGAAAGTCTTACAAAAGAGAGAGAGTGATCCCTGCTGCCAAGAGCTTACAAGGAAAGAGATGATGGTGTTCTGCCGAGGACATTGTCATTTTGCCAGTCTCCTCGGCCCTTAATTTAGCTGCTGGTTGACTGTTGCCATTTCAGTCAGTGAGACAACCTGGCCATGTGGAAACACATGTAACTGATGTGATGTCTAACATTTCATATTCACTTTCTAGAGTTGAGGAGTAGCCTACTGGCTAGTACAGTGACCTGAGAAGTTGGGGAACTGGGTTCAATTCCCACTGCAGCTCCTTGTGACTCTGGGCAAGTCATTTAACCAGTGGTGTGCTGGTAAATTTTTAACAACAGGCTCTCTCCCCAGTCCACCTCGGTGCCCCCCCACCTCTGCGCCCCCACATCCACCTCTGCGCCCCCCCGTCCACCTCTGCGCCCCCCCCGTCCACCACTGCGCCCCCCACCCACCTCTGCGCCCCCCCCAAAAAATTGCAGAGCTGGCTATACCCGGGGGGGGGGGGGGGGGCCGCGGCCAACACATTACTCTCTCCAGGAAATTAAATGATCCCAGGTTCCAATCTAATTCATGTTTAATATGGGATAAAATGCCATAAATAAGTAAATATACATAAACTTTTAACGTTCAGCACCTGATTCTCAAAGTGGACATATTCCAAACACTATAATGAAAGTAAATTTTTTTTTTCTACCTTTGTTGTCTGGTGACTTTGTTTCTCTGATTCTGCTGCTCTCTATCTGTTCCCTTGACTCCGTTTCCAGGGCTTCCTTTCCATTTATTTCTTTTCTTTCCTCCTTTCTTCTTCATTTCTGGTCCTCCGCATACTTGACTGTACAGTGGATCCAGCTTCTGCCTATTTTCTCCATCCATGTGCAGTTTCTCTCCTCACTTCCTTTTCCCTCATCTAATCTCCTTCCTCTATCTTCCCTCCATGTCCAGAATTTCTCTTGCTCTCCCCGCCATCCATGTCCTGAAACTCTCCTCTCTCCCCTGCCCCTCTCTATCCATCCATACCCAGCAATTCTCTTCTCTCCCCTGCCCCCTCTGCCCATCCATGCCCAGCAATTCTCTCCTCTGCCCATCCATGCCCAGCAATTCTCTCCCCTGCCCCCCTCTGCCCATCCATGCCCAGCAATTCTCTCCCCTGCCTCCCTCTGCCCATCCATGCCCAGCAGTTCTCTCCCCTGCCCCCCTCTGCCCATCAATGCCCAGCAATTCTCTCCCCTTCCTCCCTCTGCTCATCCATGCCCAGCAGTTCTCCTCCCTCCCCTGCCGCCCTCTGCCCATCCATGCCCAGCAGTTCTCCTCCCTCCCCTGCCCTCCCGCTCCCATCCAGGTCTAGCGATGTCCTTCGCCCCCCCCATCCTCCCCTGCCGCTCCCATCCATCCATTAATTACCTGCCTCGAAGCGCCGCGTTATCTAAAGAAGCCTGCCTGCTGCCCGTCTCCAGCTGCCTGCCTTCCCTGCTTGCTTTGCCGTGGGAAAAGGAAATGACGTCAGAATGACGTCAGAAGGCGTGACTAAGGGCGCGAACCAACTCCTGAGAAGCAAGCAGGGAAGGCAGGCAGCTGGAGACGGGCAGCAGGCAGGCTTTAGATAATGCGGCGCTTCGAGGCAGGTAATTGAAACGGATGGATGGGAGCGGCAGGGGAGGATGGGGGGGGGGGGCGAAGGACATCGCTACACATGGATGGAAGCGGGAGGGGAGGTAAGCATGGCGCCCTCCTGCCATGCTTACCTCGTGCAGTGGAGCCGGCTCGCCCCCTACAACAACCGGGTCACAAGAGCTGTCAAAATTTAACAAGCGTCTCTTGCGAGCCGGTGCGAGCCGGCTCCAGCACACCACTGCATTTAACCCTCCATTGCCCCAGGAACAAAAATAATAAGTACCTGTATATAATATGTAAACTGCTTTGATTGTAACCACAGAAAGGCAGAATATCAAGTCCCTTTCCCCCTTTGTCATACATTAGGGCATTCTCAAAACTCACTGGCACACCAGGACAGTGATAAGAATGCTCCAACGTATTGCCAGGTTCTCTAGCTTGTCTCTCTCTTTTTGGAAACTAAGTGGCCCTTTTCCTAAGCCGCGTAAGCATCTACGCGCACCCAACGAGCACCAAAAAGAAGCTATGGCGTGGCTCATGCGGTAATTTCATTTTTGGTGGGTGTCCGATATGTGCATCCGAAAAATCATTTTTATTTTCGGACGCGCGCCAAGTGGCATTTGACATGCATAGGTCATTACCACCCGGTTACCGCGTGAGACTTTACCGCTAGGTCAATGGCTGGCGGTAAGGTCTCAGACTCAAAATGAACATGGGGCAATTTTGCTGCATGTCCATTTTTGGTAAAAATAAAAATAATGCATTTTTTGCAGGTGGGCTGAAAAATGATTTTGCGCGCGCCCAAAACATGCGTCTACACTACCACAGGCCATTTTTCTGCACGCCTTTGTAAATGGACCCCTAAGGATCTTCAGTACTTATCGGTCACACTCTTAGGGCTAGATTCTATATATGGAATGTAAAGTTTGGCACGGTTTTATAGAATAATGCGTAAGCGGATAGGTCGCATGTAGATTTAGGTGCCGTCATGTGCTCCATGTGGATATATAGGAAAATGTCAAGTACATTTTCATACTTTTCGTGCGGGTAATTATTTCCATGGAAAATAACATGGGTAGTTGAAAATGCAATCTATGATTTTTCCCTCCCTCAACCCAAATACTAAACAAAAGCTGGATTCAAAAATCAGTTATTTTTTCATTTATTTAATTTTTAAGTTATTAACATTACTAATAAGCTATTAATTCAAGACCTCAGTAGCTTCACACTAGTCACTTGTTTATTTCTTTATTTGTGACATTTATATCCCACATTATTCCAAAGAAGTTTGAGTGCAATGTGGCTTATAATAAACAGTATAGGATACGTAACAAAGAATAATGCATAAAGTAATTTGTTGTAAGAATCCAATTTTACAATACAATATCATAAATATACTGGGATAGCTATGGATGTTTAATATTTAGAAAATATATTATGAATGAGAAATTGGACATGAAGCAAAGAGAAAAATAATGGTAAATAGAGTAATAAACAATTCAGGTCATAATTAATTGTTTGAGATATGGTGGTTCTTTGTGAGGGTTTGTTTGAAAAGGAAAGATTTGAGGATTTTGCAAAATCTAGTATATTCCAGTACATTTCTTATTTTGGGTGGTAAGGAGTTCCACCATTTGGTTCCTACTACTACTACTACTTAACATTTCTAGAGCGCTACTAGGGTTACACAGCGCTGTACAATTTAACAAAGAGAGACAGTCCCTGCTCAAAGAGCTTACAATCTAATAGACAAGTGAACGGTCGGTCCGATAGGGGCAGTCAAATTGGGGCAGTCTGGATTCACTGAACGGTAAGGGTTAGGTGCCGAACGCAGCATTGAAGAGGTGGGCTTTAAGCAAAGACTTGAAGACGGGCAGGGAGGGGGCTTGGTGTAAGGGTTCAGGAAGGTTGTTCCAAGCATAGGGTGAGGCGAGGCAGAATGAGCGGAGCCTGGAGTTGGCGGTGGTGGAGAAGGGCACTGAGAGGAGGGATTTATCCTGTGAACGGAGGTTACGGGCGGGAACGTAAGGGGAGATGAGGGTAGAGAGGTAGTGAGGGGCAGCAGACTGAGTGCATTTGTAGGTAAGAAGGAGAAGCTTGAATTGAATGCGGTATCCGATCGGAAGCCAGTGAAGTGACCTGAGGAGAGGGGTGATATGAGTATATCGGTTCTGGCGGAATATGAGACGTTCCTAGGTAAGTGAAGTCTGCAGAGTGGACAGTTTTGTCACTTGTTTGAGTCACTTGTGGAAATCTAGGCTTCAAACATGCTTGTTAACCATCGTATTATTATTTATTTATTAGGATTTATTTACCGCCTTTTTGAAGGAATTCACTCAAGGCGGTGTACAGTAAGAATAGATCAAACATGAGCAGTAGCAGTAAAAAATATTCGAACAATACAAAGTATAGCATGGTATACTACTTGCAATGATAACACAAAATGTACTAGAACATTATAATTGGTAATGAAGGGTAAGGCAAAGTTGTAACATATAGATGAGTAAGAAAGTAGGAAGAATTAGAAAGTAAAGTGATTGATTTGAAGAAAGTTGCACGTGAGGTCAGAGAGATGGTTAAATATTATGTCAGCTAGGGTAGGAGTGGTTAAACATGTCCCGCTGCAGTATGTGCAGCCCGAGTCAATCCTTGTGTGTGTGAGTGAGACTAACAAGTTAGTTACTTCTTCCATTAAAGGCTTGGTTGAAGAGCCAAGCTTTCACCTGCTTCCTGAAGTAGAGGTAGTCTTGTGTTAAGCGGAGCCTTTCAGGCAATGCATTCCAGAGTGTAGGGGCTACTCCGGAGAAGGCTCGCTTGCGGGTATCACATCGTGTAATGTCTTTGGGAGAGGGTGTAGTTAGTGAAAGTCCTTGGGAGGACCTTAGTGTCCTTGGCGGTGTGTGGAGGATCATCCTATTCTTCAAATACTCTGGGCCATTTCCTTTCAGGGCCTTAAAGATCAGACATAGAGTTTTAAATTTAGTCCTGTATTGTACTGGAAGCCAATGAAGTTTTTGGAAAAATAGTGTGATGTGGTCATGTCGCTTGCAACCTTCTATGAGTCTTGCTGCTGCATTCTGAATCAACTGGAGCTGGTGCAGGCCCTTTGTAGTCAGACCATTGTATAGTGCATTGCAGTAATCCAGTCTTGATGTTACCATGGCATGCACAACTGGGATAAGATTTACCTTCTCGGTGTAAGGAGAGAGGCAGCGTAGCTTTGCAAATAGTAGAAGTAGCTCTTGAAGGTTGCTTGCATTTGAGGAATCAGAGTAAGTGCTGAATCTAACTGTATTCCAAGGTTCCTGACTTGTGATTTGAGGGGGAGTTCATACTTCCCAAAAGGGATTTTGATGTCAGGTATGTATCCACTTGTGTTAGGGACCCAGAGAAGTTCGGTTTTACTTGGGTTCAGGCAAAGTTTGTTGTGTTTAGCCCATTCTTGAATTGATGTTAGACAAGTGATCAGTTTATTCAAGGCTGTAGGTAAGTCAGGTTCAATGGGTATGAGTAGCTGCACATCATCCGCATAGATGTAGAACTGAGTGTCCATTGACCGAATCAGCTTAGCTAGTGGCTTGAGGTAGATATTGAACAGAATAGATGACAGTATCGATCCTTGTGGTACCCCACAGGTCAGTGTCCATGGTGGTGATGAGTTGCTGCCAATCATTATGGATTGTTGCCTGTCTGATAGGTAGGATCTGAACCAGGCAAGTACTGTTCCATTGATACCTGTTTCTGTCAGTTGTGCTAGCAAGATATCATGATCCACAGTGTCAAAAGCTGCTGAGAAATCTAGCAGTATTAACGTTGAGGCAAATCCTTTGTCTCGGTTTCTGTGAAGATCATCTAGCAGGGATACGAGGACCGTTTCTGTTCCATAACCAGGTCTGAATCCAGATTGACGTGGATCTAGCCAGTTACTCTTTTCTAGCCATTCATTAAGTTGAACACAGACTGTTTGTTCTATGAGTTTCCCTAGAAACGGGATGTTGGATACTGGCCTGTAACTTTCAAGTTTGTCCAGCCAAAAGCAGTTCAAATATATTATCAACTCATTGAACACTCACATTCTAAAAAGAACACGTATCTTGAATATCACTGCCCGATGGAAGTCTGCTATTTCTCTATTGAACTTCACGTTATAATCTTCTTAAAAAGAAAAATATTCATCAAAACATCCCATATGTAATATAAATACCGTCTTTCAGTTGTTGTTCATGGTTGCTTCAGTCTTCAACCCATCATAAATTATATCCATCTATTCTTCTAGCCACCATATTTTTTTCCCTTTAAATGTCGGCAGAAGTAAACAGTAGACTGGATATTCAAGATCATGTATTTACAGAGTGGCAGCTGTTATCACCCTCCCTCCAACAATTCAAAACAGACCCTCCTTTTCTCTGATGTCTCTGGCTAATGCTGTCTTCACCTTCCGCTTCTGGGGTTACCAATGACTAGCCTGACCTACACGTCTTCCTCCCACCATCATGTGTACTCCTCCCCCACTTTCCTATATTGTAGTTCAACCAGGGCTGGTGTTAGACATTCAGGGGCCCAAGGCAGAAACTGGAGAGGGGGGCCAAAAGCTGGTCTTCAGCCTATGCCTCCCATGGTATAGGGGCCCAGGGCAATTGCCCTGTTTGCCATCCCCTAACGCCAGCCCTGAGTTTAACTCTTCTTTCCCCTCTTTGTCTGTCCTCATACCTCCCACCTTATTTTTTTTCCTAATCTTAGAACATAAGCCGCTCAGACTACATGTTTGATGGGCAGGGTAGAAACCCTGAATAAACTTGGAAACTTGGACCATGGCTGCCAAGGGGGTAGGAGTGGGGGGCAAGATTCCCCAGGCCTGGCCTCTATGGGGGGGCCCAGTGCCAGAAGTTTCTGCTCCCTTGGTCTGTTGCTTTCCTGCTCCTGTGTGTTAGGACCCGGGTGATTGCGTTTATGTGGGTTCTGACACACAGGAACTGGAGAGTGACCGAGGGAGGAGCAGAGGGGGACAAGGAACTGGAGAGTGAACGAGGGAGGAGCAGAGGGGGACAAGTTGGTGTAGAGGAAGGGAAAAAAAGCAAAGAGACGGGATGAATTGGTTTGGGAGGCAGAGAGTTGATCCAAGGAGAGTGTGATGAGAGAGAAATGGTCTGCTGAGTCGCAGATAGGGATTATGGGTCTCAAACTGTTGATCTGGCAATCTGCAGACCTCGAGAGATGTTACGGGCACTGCCTGTAGCTCAGAATTCATGGGCCTTTGCATTTGCCAAATTAAAATCTTAAAAAAGAAAAGCCTTAGTTATGGTGTATTATTTTGCACTACAAACTTTAAAATTCTACAGCTTTTAAGTGAATTATTCTTGAATGCCAATGAATATGTCATATTATTTTGCGGAAATTTTATGGAAGAGAAGTTTTTGGAGTAGAATTTCTTAGTTTTTGGTGCTGAAATTTCCAGGAGAAGTTTCTGGATATACTAGTTAGACATTATTTATGTTTCATGCTTTTTCCTACTAAGAGTTCCTTGGTGTTCATTGATGGCCGTAGGAGAATAACACTTGGGGAGAAAGATTTAGAAAAGTAACCCTACACTGGAACACAGGGTGGCAAAGATCTCCACTGCAACTATGTACTTCCCCTGTGTACGGAATGCGTTTGACTAATAAAGTTACACATCAGCAGAACTCTGATTTCAGTGTAGAAGGGTTTGCTTGGGTAGGTGTCTGTGTAACATGGTGAAACACTCAAGCAGTGTGTCTCAAACAGAGATTTTCACAGGGAGATGTACCTCTTTTCCCTTTTCTTGAGTTATCCAGTCCTAGAGGGAAAAGACTTCTTCTACACTTTACTCTTAAAATAATCCCCTATATGATCCAATACCCATGTCCCTTCTGCTACTCCAACACGCCATTCAGTTTCTGGCTGTATACTGTAGGCTTCATTTACGAGTTGCTGTTTTTCCTACTAAGTGTTCCTTGGTGTTCATCTCTGGTCGTAGAAGAATAATGTAACACTTGGGGAGAAATATTAAGAAAAGTAAGCCTGCACCAGAGGATAGGATGGCAAAGATCTCCACTGCAACCATATACTTCCCCTGTGTGCTGAGGTATGCAGGAATGAAAGACAGCCAGACACTCAGAAAGACCAGCATGCTGAAGGTGATACACTTGGCCTCGTTGAAGCTGTCAGGTAATGTCCTAGCCAAGAAGGCCACAATGAAGCTAAGGATGGCCAGGAAGCCCAGGTATCCCAACATACAGTAGAAGAGTATGGTCAACCCATCGTTACACTCAATGATTATCTTTCCACTTTCAGATCTGGTGCTGTTCTCAGGAAAGGGAGGGTGACTAGAAATCCAGTAAGTACAGATAATCAGTTGGATAAAGAAACAGAAAACAACAATAAAGTTGGGTATCTTTGGTCCAACCCACTTTCTGAGGTGATTGTTGGGGTTGACAGCCTTGAAAGCGATGACTACTGTGATGGTTTTCGCCAATATGCAAGAGACGCTAACTGTAAATATAAGACCAAAGGCAGGCTGACGGATCACGCAGGTGAGCTTTACAGGAAGGCCGACAAATGTCAAAGGGCAGAGGAAGCAGAGAATGAGAGTGCAAAGCAGGAGGTAGCTGAGGCCCCGGTTATTGGCCTTCACCATGGGAGTGTTCTGGAACCGGCAGAAGATGGAGAGAATGAGGACAGTGACCGAGGACAGGATGATGGCAACAGCAGCCAAGGCTGCTCCCAGGGGTTCCTGGTAGGACAGGAACTCTATTACTTTTGGAATGCATTTATCTTGACTCTCATTGGGCCACTGGTCTTCTGGGCACTGCCAACACTCGGTTATATCTGAAACAGAGGAGAAGCACCAATCACAAACCCATGCTACAGATGCAATCTGACCAGCTATACTATAACTTTAGAAAGTTCTGTAAGTCCAATTTGAATAGTGAATATTATCAGTGGACGCATCATAAAAATATAATATGCAACCTAGAGACAAAAGCCTCAGTGTCATAAGATTGGATGAATTGCCTAGGGATGTTTTTCTTCCATTCTGCAAGTAGAAGTTATTAAGCTACAGAAGTAATCCACTTTGCTAGCGTTTTATTGCTAATTTTGTCTAATATGCCTGTTGGTAATCACTGTTTTCTACAGATGAAATGCATTTCTTGCAAGGACTTTGCACACACATAACAATTTATTTGGTCAGTTTATAAACACTGTGGCAAGCATTTTTTTTAAATGCTGGCTATGGCATTAGAAAAAAACACATATATTCAGCCTACAGTCAGGTGGAAGGGCTGAATATATACTGAAGGTGCTCACCACAATCACTACAAGGATAATTTTATAACAGGGTACCTGCAAAAACAATATTTAAGGTGCCTATTTCAAACCTGTACATTTTCCACATTTGCTTATTTCCGATCTGACGAAGAAGGGCAACCTTCGAAAGCTAATCAAGAAATGTATTAAGTTACGTCCAATAAAAAAAGGTATCATCTTATTTTCTTTCCCATGTTTTATTTTGTTTGATTTCTATTGATTACCTCTAAAAATGGACTAACACGGCTACCACACCTCTCTACTTAGGTAATAAATAGAAATAAAACACAGCATAGTTCATTTTTATTTTATTCCTAATCACTTTAAGGTGCTAGTGCAGTTATTAATTCTATCACGATTGGACTACTGCAATGCCTTGTATATTGGAATTAATCAAAAGCAATAACAGAGATTACAGTTGATTAAGAATACAGTAGCTAGGCTTATTTTTTGTAAAGCTAAATTCAATTATGTGTCTCCATTGTTGATTGATCTGCCCTGGCTCCCAGTGAACGCAAGAATAGTTTTCAAAATATGTTGTCTTGCATTTAAAATTTTAGAGGGTCACTGACTGATTTAACATTATTATTTACTTTGTTGGGTGACTTTAGTGATCAATGAACTTGTGCATTTTGTATATTCCTTCCTATACTAGGCCTGTAAGATGGCCCTGCTAGCCCTCAGATTTCCTAGATTTGTTGTCATCAGCATAATTTTAGTTTCTCCCTGCAGCTGCATGTAAGCAAGAGTGCTTTATCAGTAAATGGAAAGTACATATCTATGCCAAGGAGAAACTCAGGAGGAACTGAGGACACGTGGCCCATATATGGCAGATACACATGGATATTTATTTTATTTATTTATTTCTACATTTATACCCCACTTTTTTCCACACACAAGCGGACTCAAAGTGGCTTACAATGTACTGATTAGGCCATCGCCAAATCAGCGGATACAGAATTACAAATCACAAAAGAAGGATAGACAGAAAAGGGTAAGAAGAAAAGGGGAAAGGGCTAGAAAGACTGAAAGTAAGATGAGGTGATGCAGAAGTAGGCTATCCAAGACAGGCTGGTCAAAGGTGGAGTCCAGGTGCTGAGACGGTGCTGAGTGGCAAGAACAGCTTCCAGCAAGGTAATCCAAAAGAGGGGCAGATATAACCTTGATGGTGAAGAGAGACTGAAGATCCTGCAGAGACCATGATATTCTGCAGGAAATATGTGTTCAGAGAAGAAGTTCACCAGGTGTTTCATACTATTTGTTTGCTACATGGTTTTTGAATGCTAGGATCACGCTTTACTGATAGGGTATTAGCCAATGGTCATAAGTGTGCATGTGAACACAAACAGGAGAGGATGATAGAATGGAGGAAATTGCCATTTTTGTATACATATAAAAAATAACAGAATATTACTATATTGTGTAATGAAAGGAAACAGGAAAATCCATATATGAATATGTTAGTTTAGGAGAAATCACATGATTTAGGAGAAATGAAACTTACAACAGTATATATATGAAAACTGAGAAAGTTTTGCTGAGCAGATTTTGTTATTCAGTCTTTGCGTCTGGCTTTTTTGTGTGACAACCTGCTCCAGAGAGAACAATTATTTTGTATTGGCTTAGTGAAATACCAATAAATAGTTTTACTGGTTGCACCTACACCTAAGTCTGATTGTCTCTCTTATTCCAGCTGCTAGGGCTGAAGTGTTTTCCCCTCCCCAGGGACAAGGGATGGGACTACACAGTTTTTCATGTTACAATTTCCCTCCTTTATAGGTGTTAAATTGAAAAGTTTTCCGGAGAAATCTATTAAATTTCAAATAGCAAAATTTTGGAATATAGTCCCAGCAGAAGTTAGATTATGTCCTTCCTATAAGCATTTTTGTAAATGGTTGAAATCGTATATCTTTTTAAAATTTTTGTTATGAAATTATAGCAGTTTTGATTAGGTTCAGGTTCTTTTTATTTGATTAATCGCTTAAAAGATGAATCTACCAAAGTGGAACATAAAACCGGAAAAATACTTTGAAAAGATGTCAATAAATAATAGAAAAGAAAGAGATACAAGTAAAAAATACTGCTGAGTGTGCTACACCACCAGATCCTGGCAAACAGTTGCAAGATTCCAGAATCCAAAAGAGCAGCAAGATTCCAAAATCCCAAAGAGCAGCAAAATTCTGGAATCCCAAAGAGCAGCAAGATTCCAGAATCCCAAAGAGTAGTAAGATTTCAGAATCCCAAAGAGCAGCAAGATTCCAGAATCTGAAAAGAGCAGCAAGATTCTAGAATCCCAAAAAGTAGGAAGATTCTGGAATCCCAAAGAGCAGCAAGATTCCGTAATCCAAAAGAGTAGCAACATTCTGGAATCCCAAAAAGCAGTACTATTCCAGAATCCCAAAGAGTAAGAAGATTTCATGCCACGGATCCCAGGGATGTTGTAGATTTGTCCCCACTGTGTTTCAAAGACAGGTAAAAGTCTGTGAGACTCCTCCACCTGAGAACTATCAAGTTTCCAAGTTCATTTAGTGTTTGCTATCCCACGCATCAAATTAATATTTGAGCGGCTTACAATTCTAAAAGTAGTCAAGGTAGAAACAGAAGATGTATAAGTTACATGCTGGGAGGGAGGAATGGAACTACAATAAATAACAGGGAAGATAGGGTAGCAGCAGAGGACAGGGAGGGATTAAAGCAGCAAATCTGATATGACCATGGACAGCCTCAGGAAAGTATAAAAGTGTCTTCAAAGAGAAATGTTTAAGGTCAGATTTAAATTTTGCCAGGGAGGTCTGCAATCTAAGATAAGATGATTAAGGCATTTCATAAAGTGGGACCAACAACAGAAAAGATCAAATGGTCTATGTGGTATTGAATGATCTATATGGTCAACACCTACAGAAGGTGATCTCTCCACGAGAGAAATGAAAGCCAAGCAAACAAATTGGTCTAGAAAAGATTTTTTGTATCAAAAATCACTAGATCCCTGACGCAGGACGTCAAGGCCGAAACATGACTCGTGTCGGGTCGTTTTTATTGATTTGAATAAAAGACCTTGTCCAAAAACACCATCTGAGAGAGAAGTTTTTTTGATGATCTATTTGGTATCATATCTAATATGTCGGAATGGTTGTGCAACCAGGAGATGCTGTTGAGATGAACGAAGGGCATGCCGTGGAGAATAGGGAGTCAAGACACGAGCTAAGAAGGAAGGAGTGCCAGAGTTCTTGAGTTTGAAAACTAACAGAAGGATCTTATATGTGATTTTATGTGGAACTGGCATAGTGTTCATTTTTTAGAAGATAGGTGACATGATCAAATTTCTTTGAGCCTGTGATCACTTCGAAGTGTTTTGATTGAATGCGATGTAAGTCTTCTTATCTCAAGGTCTTATACAATGAATTGCAGTAATCTATTAGTGTAAGGACAAGAGAGTGAGCTAGTATTTGTAGGGCAGAGCGATGAAGGAGTGATCTAATGAATCAAGCGTAATTTGAAGAAGCAGAATCAAATTAAAGAGGAAATTTGTGATTGAAAATTGAGATAGTGATCGAGCAAGTCTTATAGTGGGAACCAACGGTATTTGGACATCACAGAGTAGAAGTGGTACAGGCAGTATCACTGCAAAGCCTCGGATGTAGAGAGTGGATAGTGAAAGCCTGTTAAGAAAAGCTTTGGATTCTCTATGGGGATACAGTAAGGTCCATCTGCAATGGAAGATGAGGTGGAAGAAGGTGAGTCATATCAAAAAAACTGAAAAATAATTTTTAACAGACTCAATATATTTCTGTATCTATGCATGGATGAGTCCCATTCAGGAACCCAGAGAGAACATGGGTCTCTTTAATATGCTTATGGCATCACCGGATTATCAATTAGAAGCAGCTGGATATAAAGCTTATATTTATGCAGATGATATTACTATCCTGATTCCAACAGATACAGACGTGGTAAAAATAGTTCTGCAAATAAAGAACTGCATGGATATGATAGTAACTTGGATGTTTAATAACCATCTTAAACTTAACAGTGAGAAAACTAAGTTCCTGCTGATTGATAATCAAAATATTTAATTGAAGTCTCCTATCTCATTGAATGGTCTGAACTATAAATTGGAAAAACCTTTGAGAATTTTAGGAGTACTGTTAGAACATATGTCTTGGGATTCTCAAATCAATTGTCTTGTAACAAAAATGTTTTTGGATGATGAATAATCTAAGACATATCTGGAAATATTTTTCTCCAGAATCTTTCCTACTGTTAGTACAAGTTTGATTCTTTCGAAGCTTGATTACTGTAATGTTATATACCTGGGTTCTTCGAAATATTTACTGAGAAAATTAAGAACCGTATAAAATTCTGCAATTCGTCTTATTTGTGGAATAGGCAAATTTGATAGAGCTTCCCCATATTACGAATAAACTCCACTAGAGGCTAGGGATCTCTTTAAGCTTTGTTGCCTTGTTTATAAGATACTACAGGGAGTGGCCCCTTACTACATGTATTTTATGTTGAATGCACTAACTTCTAATACTCACAATAACTTGAATTTATCAGTTCTGTCTTATAAGGGTTTACGCTTTAAGAAATATTTTTCGGTTTTATTTTCCTATCAAGTTTCTCAAATTTGGAACTCTTTACCAATCCTGACGAAATCTCAATCTAACTACTTGTCTTTTCATAAGTTTTTTAAGACAAACATGTTTAGAAAATATGTGCTTTCTAATTAGCTTCTATAAACTGGTTTTGAATTATAATCCACTCCGAACCTATTTTAAGATGTTGAGGGGAATATAACATTGACATTAACATTAACACTTCACCAGAGAGGACCACTAAATATCAGAACTATCCGGTTAGTGCTGGGGTAGAACTTGGGTGGACCCAGTACTTAACCAGTTAGCGGAGATATTCAGTTCGTTAACCGACTGTGTAAGTGGCTAAAGTTAGGAAGCAAAAAGGCTGTTCTAACTATATTAGCCAAGCCTTTCTACCCGTGGCACATAGTGGCTTAAAAAACACCGACCGCCATGGGCCGAATATTACACCCTATAGAATCCAAAAGGTTTGACCCAATTCATTAGCGATAGGCCTAGAATGTACAGTAGTCATGCGCATAGGATACAGCTCTTTGGGTGCCGTAGGTGCTGAGCACCCCAATACTGAGCAAGCTCCTTCATTGTATCCAGGGAGGGGTCATTTGTATTGTGTTTAGCACCTCAACCATTCTGAAATGTTGGCACTTGTGGTCTTAGGAAATCAATGATGCAGCATGCTAGACGCCTACATTGACAAAGGCACCAGAAGTGTCTCACCCGTTTCATTGGCTATTTTTCCAGTGGAGCAGGGAATGCAGTCAAAACAGCAGGAGGCTTGTCCTTTTCGGGCAGATTTCCTATATCCAACAGGGCAGCTCTCACTACAAACAGAGCGATGCACCTGTGGATTATAAAAAGATTATAATATAGCCATAATCTTGTTACTATTTGGGTTTCTGCCAGGTACATGTGACCTGGATTGGCCACTGTTAGAAACAGGATACTGGGCTAGATGGACCATTAGTCTGACCCAGTATGGCTATTCTTATGTTCTTATGTATAATAGCTTTGGCATCTGGAGCAAAGTTAAGTACAGGTATAGAGATAGTTCCCCAAATCTCCACAACTTAGAACAGCTGCTCTACTTCCTGCTCCAGCCCCTCCCTCCTGGCCACACCTGGCAGCACAGGAAATACAGAAGAGGAGGAGCTGAAGCAAGAGCAGAGAACGCCAATTCTGATTCCTTCTCCAGCTCCTACCCACCTTGTTCTTCCCCTATATGTTGCCCTGGTGCTGCAAGCAAAGGAGAGGAGGGGCAGGGAGAAGAAGCTCTTCTGCTACTTATGGTTATCATTTCTATAGATGTAGCTCCTCTCAGCCCCTCCTTTCCTGCCCCTGAATCAATCAGCAGCACCAGAGGGAAGGAGGATAGAGTGAAAGATTAGTGAGAACACAGTGGAATAGAACCATTCAGCTCCCTATTCCAGCCCTTCCCCTCCTGCCCACTCCTCTCATCCACCTGCTGTCAGGAGTCAGCCAGGAATAGGCATTGTCTCAGGGCCAAAGACCTCTGTACTCCTGGGATTTGAACTGAAATGACTGGGGACAGGGGGAGGAGATCATCCAAAACTCCAGTCAGAAGAGAATAATTTGAGGGGTAGGGAAAGGAGTGAATGCTAGTGACAACTGAGAGGGATAATGCTGGGGGGTGTGGGGGAGACTGAGAGAGGGGGTGATTGTTGGGGGAGGAGAGGAAGTATGTGAATTTTGGTGGAAAGAAGTGGTGATGGGGATATAAATTGGTGTTCTGAGGGGGAAGGACTTGAGAGAATGGGAGAGTGATGAAGAAGGTGTGTTTGAGGGCCAGAAGGTGTAATGGGGGGTGGATATATGAGAGAAATCCAGAGAAGGCACTGGTTTTGGGGGAGGGAGAGGAAATCAGAGAGAGGGCAATGGAGTGGGCATGAGAGCAGATGACTGAGGGTTGACTCAGAGCAGGGTTTTATAAGGAGTGAGCAAATTTGAAAAAGGGGATAATTGGTGATGAAGGAGTTAGATTGGAGGGAATGTGAGAGGAAGTGAGTGAAATGCAATGCCAGAACAAGGTATTCCGGTACCCAGGACATGAAGCAGAAATTGCTAGGGGCGCCATTTTGTTGGCGGCGCTGGACTGAAGAGGAGCAACTGGGCATCACTCCTGCCTGAAGACCCCCTGGACCACTAATAAACATGGTAGACCCTATCAGGGGGTCTGGGGCCTTTTGTTGATGGTAGAGTTTGAGCTCTTTGGGGGGGGGGGGGGGGAGGTCTGGAGTCTTTTGGGTGTTGGGCTGCTCTGCCGTCCTGGGAGCATCAGGCCACAGCTTTGCGGTCCAAAGCTTCTGGGTGGTAAAATACATTTACTGTAATTTATTAGGGGTTGTTCCGAATATTCGTGTTCGATTCAATTCGGCCCCGAATAATGCCTTGAAGTCATGATTCATATTCAGCCAAATAGTGATTTAAATTCAAATATGAATAATCCGGGGCTCTGCTGTGCTAAATCCTTCTGAAATAAACACTTGATTTCTGATTTCATGCTTTTATTATTTGTAAGGTTAAAGTTCAAAGACCATTATTCATATTATTCAGCCAACTAATATTTTTCATTATTTGTATTCAGTACAGCTCTACAATTTATGGACCCTAACGTGACTTGCAGTGAGCACCTGGTGACTTAAGACACATTGGAGGTTTTTTAACATAGAAATGAACTGCTTTACATGCATTTACATGTTGTGTATCTCATTACTATGTAATATTACATAACCCATGATGACTTAACTATCGCTGCGATAAAATAAGTCAAGCTGATGTTAGGGCCCTTTGTCGTGTTAAGGGGCAAATAACATGACTTAAAGGCCTAACACAGCTCGATAATTCCTCCCTTAAGGGCTCATGCATGTATGCGCTACTGTTTTGGGACATGTACATATGCAAAGAGACACCTAACCTCAGCTGCAGTGAAATTCTGAGCATTAATTTAGGCTCTTAGATCTACTAAATTTTCAAAGAGGCCATTTCAGGAGCCGAAATGTTAGGAACCTAAATCCTTTGAAAATTGACTCCATCATATATCAAGCAATGCTATCCCTGTGACTGCTCCCGTACTGTCTCCTGCTGTAATCTCTTCTCCACTGAAACATTTGTTATATCTCTACATTATTTATTCCTTGTAAATATTCAAAGTCACTTCCCCATTAATAGGGTCTTTTAGCTTGCGTTATCTGCAACAGGCACCATTTTATTCCTATGGGCCCTGCTACAGATAACTCGAGCTAATCTTTAGTAAAAGACCCCCTAAGTAAGGGATAAATTTTGATTGGGTCATTTTTGTTGTCTCCATTTTGTGAGTGCTTTCTTATCCCCCTTGAGGGCCTTCCCAAAGGTATCCAAAGCTCTAGACGAACCTTCAGCTGTGGGGTCCCACCAGGCATGGCTCAAGGACCTACTCTCTTTCCATTGTTCAGCATCTTCCCTTCTCTTCCTTACCCCTTGACGATTGTCCTGCCTTTCATCTTCTCTACCTTTCCCATGAGCAGTACCTCCCCCCTCTGCCGCCACCACCACTCTGCCCTCCACCCTCCACCCTCAGCTGCTGCTGTAGTGAAAGTTAATGCCTGCCAAGTCCCACTCCCTCCGATGCCTTGAGTAAGGGCTTGTATCAAAAGGCCTGCCACCCCCATGAAAGCAGCATTTAAGTGCAACTCTCCTTCCGCACAGGTGCTATGCCACAGACCCCCAAATGATGCCACTCTAGGCAGATGCCTAGTCTACCAAGTGGTAGTGGTAGGACCAGCCCTACTCTTTTCCAGACACTGCAGAAAAGTCAAGGCAAGACAATTTTCCAGGTTTTTGTTCTTTTGACCAAATTCTTATACATCCATAGCCTACACTCCTCACCTGATTATACACCATTTTGCATAAGATAGCTGAGAGGTTCAGGGTAATTTCCTCTCCCTGGGATTCTCTGGAATCATATCTACCCATTGTTATGAGTTCACTGTTGTCATCAGGGTATATCTGGATATTTTTGATGTCGAGGATGGTGGGTACATCCCCATTTGCATCAAAGTAGACTTCCTGTTCAGAATCTGTAGTGAAATGCACACCCCACAGGTAATGGAGAACCTGTGAAATTCAATGATGAAGTAAGGTTTTATGCTAAATACAGTGACATACAACCCAAAGCTGGAAAAATTAAAGAAAAATCATAAAAGATCTGCAGCCTCTACTCCAGGAGGATGAATTACTGAAAGAGATATTCCCATCCCCACCAGTGCTGGCCTTCCGACAGCCACCCAACTTAAAACACAAGCTAATTAGAAGTAAGCTCCCAACGCAGACTCAAAAAGAAAAGAATGGCACACATTCTTGCAATATATCCAGCTGCAAACTATGCCAAAATATTTCACAGAACCCCACGGTCATTCACAAAGGAAAAATATTCAACATTAAGGAATCTTTCACATGCTCATCTTCCAATCTAATATAATAATTTGCTCCTGCAACATTCCAATGAGGCTACCTGCAATCGTAGCCAGCTCCTGACGTCACTCTCCTCCAACATTCTCCGTCCCTCCCTCCCAGTTCCAGGGTCATCATCCCTCCCTCCCTCCCTTCCAGTTCCAGGCCCCCTCTCTCCGATTTTTAAAACTCATCTTCACTTACCACGTCAGGGTTACGGCGGCTGGCAGCAGCGGTAAAAAGCGTGCAGACTTGGCCCTTCTCTCTCTCTGCTCTGGTCCCGCCCTTGCGGAAACAGGAAATGAGGGCGGGACCAGAGCAGAGAGAGAGAGAAGGGCCGAGCTGCTGCATCCCGCCCTTGCGAAAGCAGGAAGTGACATCAAAAAGGGCGAGACGCAGCAGCGATCTGGGCTCGGCAGCTATGGGGATATAAAAATCGTTGCCATTGTCTGCTGCTTTCTACTGAAATGTGGATGCACATTAAGGTACGGAGCAGGGCGGTGTTCCGAAACAAGAGGACAGATGTGTCAGAGATGCGGGGCCCCTTGGAGTATGGGGCCCTTTGTGACTCCCTGTCGTCCCTGCCTAAGACTGGCCCTGCTTCTGTCATCCATCCATGCCCTCACCCCTCAAATCTAGGAAAGCCATCACATCTAAGTTAACCTTAAACTGATTTAGTCCCAGTTTTGCCACACTGCTATGGAATTATAGCAGTTTTGTTTAGGTTCAGGTTCAGCTCTGAAAGAACTTTAAAAGGGGTAGCTGTGTTAGTCTGGTGTAACAACATTGACAGTATCAGGGAACACCTTAAATATTAATTCATAGGCAGTGGAATGGGTTGGGCCATAGGGCCATGGTTATACCGATATTTTGCCCAACATGGCATCATCAATGCAGAAGTTTAGGGGCGGAAGAGATTGATTTGTGTGACCCCTCTAATCATAAAGGGGTCCTACTGCCCCTGTAATTTATCAAGGCATGGACTTTAGAGGATCAGAGTCCACTTCCTCAGATGCATGAAGTGAATAAAGTGTTCAGGAAACTGCACGGGGCAGAGAGGAGACTCAAAAGCTCATGCCTCAGTATAAAAGGTGCTGTCATCTTCTGTCAATTTTGTCTTAGCTCTGTTTCCCCTAAGAAAAATAGGACTAAGTAGGCTGAACCAGGACTGAACAGCGTTGGTTTCAATGATGCCAGTGTTGTTATGCAATGGTTGGTAAGCCCTCCTCCCGGGAACTAAGAATACAGCATCCTCAATTCCAAGTGACCTAAAAATCCATCCCAGACCTTCAATATGGCACTGCTATGGAGCCACCTTGTGACTGACAGTTTTAACAGAGAGGCAATAGATCTAGAGGACATGAAATGAAGTTGCAAGGAGGGAAACTGAAAAAAAAATCCTGAAATACTTTTTCACAGAGATGGATGCCTGGAATGCTCTTCCACGGGAAGTGGTGAGGTCAACAAGTGTGGGATAAACACAGAGATTCCCTATATGACATGAGGACGGAATAAAAGTATAAAGCATTTCCACTCACTGCAACATTTTTAAATGACACCATACTTTATTTTAAAGGGATAAAAGGGCCGAGAGTGGGGTAGACTGCACTGGACATCTCTTACTAGCCTAAACATAAGCAGATAACCCACACGGAGTTGCAGATACTACCCTGGTCATCTTTCTGTGCAGGTTGGATGGGTCATGTAGTCTTTATCTGCTGTCATTTACTATGTATTTTACAATCCTATTATGGTGCATTTCCGAAGCCCTCAGGATCCAGTTTTCCTTTGAACATCCCATATCATCAGATGGTCTAGATGTGCTAAAGTGTTCATCCCATTATAGGTCTAAGACTATACCAGAGTGGGTGTGATCTAATGGCTTATGCTTTGACGTACGATGAAAGAGAGCAAAGGAACTGCCACAAATTCTTTCTTTGATTTAAAACAAGTCACATAAGCTCCCTGTTCTTCGCTTCCACTTGCAACTTGCTCACGTGAGTTGGGCAAAACACCACAGCACTCTTTACTTCCGTTCCAATCAGGGCTCAGTCATTTATTCCTTGTACGACCTTGAGTGGGTCATGTAACTTTCCTGGGTGTCACTGCTAACATTCAGGTCTACTGCTGTATGATCTTGGCCAAATATATTTGACAAGTTTCATAGAACGTTAATATTGTGCTTTCTCTCCTGGTCTTTGGAAGTTCATAATAATGCTTTTTCTGAATATACACCCTAGATGTGGCTGTATACATCTTTTCAAAGTCCTAGAGTAGAGTTTATCAACCTTTTCGTGGCTGTGACCTTATGATCGTAGCCAAATAAAACTGTGTGACACCCTCCTCCCCAGAGGTGCAGACTAATGATGCACCTATGGAAAGCCCAACCAGGTCACGATCCCAAATGTGGATTTTGTGACCACCATTTGAGATCCTAACCCACAGTTTAGGAAGCTCTGTCCCAAAGTGGAAAACGCTATTGTAATCCCATCTGAAGGTTAGCAGAATGAAAATCCTAATTATCGTTACCAGTACCTGCCAAGGTTTGACGTTCTGAATGTTGTTGTGAATTCCAAAAATGTCTTCCTTAATGCCATCCAAAATCATGTTGTGTAGGGCGTGTGCATAAGCATAGACAGCCAGGTAAGCTTGATAGGAAAAGCTTAAATCATTCAACTGAAAGAGATCTGGGTTCAGAGTTTTGAGGTCCTCTTTTCCCGTGCATGGGATAGCGTCTTCAGTGGTCAACACATAGGTTATGTTCTGTTCATCCCATCGGCACCCAAATGCCATTTCCCAGAAGAGTTTAGTGAAAGTGTCCCAGGGGTATACAGAAGGCCCCATGTGGTAGAGGAAGTCAGCAAAATAAGCGATGCCACCAGTGAAGCCAATGAATGCCATACTGCCATTCAGCGTCTGCCACAACTCCCTGTTGAACAGGTGTGGATTGAACGTCATCCCTGAGGAGAAGATCCAGGCTATATGGATAATGTTGCGGAGGGATAGCAGCTCCAAGAGGGGTTTAAGGTGCATTTCATAGCAGTTGCACACAATCACACTTACTGAGGACTGATGGATTACCTCTGCTACTCTTGCCAGCCTCTCTCTGGGGTAACGATCATCGATATTCTCCAGGAAAGCCACACAACCACCATTTTGCACCACCTCTTGCCGTATCTTCTGGCTGCTCAGGATTCTGCTATCTGAAGTGGAAGACAGGATTCCAACCCATGTCCAATTGAAATGTAGGAGCATTTGAGCAACGGCCCGGGGCTGCAGGGTGTCTGGGGGGAAAGTGCGTAGAAATGATGGAAACTGGTGCTTATCACTCAGCATTGGGTGTTGTGCTCTAAAGCTGATCTGAAAAAGAAAGATTTCCATTATCTCCCTCATTTACACCCTTGGAACTCTAGCCGTGATCTGAGTGTGCTGTAATAACAATATTAAGGGTTATGTTGCAAAGATAATGACAAACGTGCTAGGACCAATGGCATTTATGAAAAGAAGAGGTGTGGTTTAGTGTGGAAAGCACTGAACAACGGATGTGGAGAATTTGTGAGACTAATTTCAAAACCTCCATGCCTATGACTCAGTTTTCTTTCCTGTACTTTTTTCTTGGACTAAGTTAATACATTTTTTGATTAGCTTTCGAAGGTAACCCTTCTTCTGATCTGAAGAAGAAGGGTTACCTTCGAAAGCTAATCAAAAAAACATATTAAGTTAGTCCAATAAAAAGGTATCATTTTATTTTGTTTTCTTTGTTTTGTTTTATTTCTATTTATTACCTTTAAAAGTAGACTAACATGGTGGCCCCATCACTTTCCTGCACTGAATGTCGCTTTGGTGGCATCTCCTTTTAGGTTTCAAGTTTATTTAGAATTTTTTTTATCCCGCCTACTGGAAAAACCATCCAGGCAGCTTACAGTCTAAATTTTTAAGTGGAAATTAAGTTGAGACAGGACAAGAAACACTAGGAAAGAGGGTAGAACTACAATATAGATAGGAAAGGATGGAGGGTGAGAACATCAATTTATATGCATTTGTTTACAAACATGAGGTGTAGAGTCTTCAATCAATAGAAAAGGTGTCCTTAAAAAGAAATGTTTTTAAATCAGTTTTAAAAGTGTCTACGGAATGGCATTGCCTTAAATAGACTGACAATGAGTTCCATAGTTCAGGGGCTTGGATTGAAAATATGCTGTGTCTAATGTGTGTGTTGAGAGCCTACACTATATCATTGGTTCCCAACCCAGTCCTTGGGGCACTCCTAGTCCCATTGGGTTTTCAGGATTTCCACAATGAATGTGCATGAGGTAGATTTGCCTGCACTGCCTCAATTGCATGCAAATGTAATTCATGAATATTTATTGTGGATATCCTGAAAACACGATGGGACTAGGAGTTTCCCGAGGACTGGGTTGGGAAAATACCAGTGTAATCAGGCACTGGTATGCTTAGGGCCCCTTTTACAAAGCAGCGGTAAGCCCAACGTGGGCTTACCGCTCGCTAAAAAAGAAGTACCGCTGGGTTACCTCAGCATGCCGGTGGTAGTTCCCACCCCCAGCGCGCCGTCATATCCGACGCTTCAAAAATAACGCCAAAACGCAGACCCATATCGGGTCATCCTACCTGTGCTTTACAAATAAAGAACTTCTGAATATCTCCTCTCAGGCTGGAAGTCATTTTGAAGGGCATAATCAAACGGCGCTGGCCGGCCATCTCCGGGGCTGGCTCCGTGAGTGGGCGGAGCCAAGCGTATTTTTGAAATACGCTTGGCGCCAGCCAAATCGCTCATCGGGTTTGGAACGGGATCGTCAGGTTTAGATGAGATGGCCGGCTCTGATTTTCAGCCATAAGGGAAACCGGACCCGACCATCTCAAACCCAGCGAAATGCAAGGCATTTGGTCATGGGAGGAGCCAGCATTTGTAGTGCAGTGGCCCCCCTGACATGCCAGGACACCAACCGGGCACCCTAGGGGGCACTTAAAAAATCTTTAAAAAAACAAAATTAGCTTCCAGGTGCATAGCACCCTTCCCTTGTGTGCTGAGCCCCCCAAATCCCCCCCAAAACCCACTGCCCACAAGTCTACACCATTACCATAGTCCTAAGGGGTGAAGAGGGGTACAATGGGTACAATGGGTTTGGGGGTTTTTGGAGGGCTCATCATTAACCACCACAAGTGGAACAGGTGGGGGGGGGGGGGGATGAGCCTGGGTCCACCTGCCTGAAGTGCAGTGCACCCTCTAAAAACTGCTCCAGGGACCTGTATACTGCTGTCAGGGAGCTGGGTATGACATTTGAAGCTGGCATACAGACTGTAAAAAAAAATTTTTAATTTTTTTTTTGTGTGTGTGGGAGGGGGTTGGTGACCACTGGGGGAGTAAGGGGAGGTGATCCCCGCTTCCCTCCGGTGGTCATCTGGTCAGTTGGGGCTCTTTTTTGGGACTTGTTCCTAAAAATACATGGACCAAGTCCGTCTGGCGAAATGCTCGTTCGAACCGGCCTTTTTTTTTTTCATAATAAGGTGAAGCCAGCCATCTCGTAACCCCGCCCCGCCCCCCCTTCCCACCTTCGCTACCCTACCAGCACACCCCCTTGAAGGTTGGCTGGCGCCACAACGAAAAAGCAATTGGGGCCGGCCAAAATCGGCTTTCGATAATACCAATTTGGCCGGGATTGAGAGATCGCCGGCGATCTCCCGATTTGTGTCGGAAGATCGCCAGCGATCCCTTTTGAAAATAAGCCTGTTTGTCACCCTCTGCTTCTGTGTTGTTTCTCACACCTGTCAGTGTTACATTAATGTGGGCACCAAGTTATAGAACCTTCCCTCATATATTACAGATGCAATTTTGGGGGGGGGGGGGGGGGGAGGGGTGACAACCAGATGTCCACATGCCTGAAGCCACCCAAGGGCAATGCGTCTACTGTTGACTATATAGATTACTACTACTACTTATCATTTCTAAACATAGTAACATAGTAGATGACGGCAGAAAAAGACCTGCACGGTCCATCCAGTCTGCCCAACAAGATAAACTCATATGTGCTGCTTTTTGTGTATACCCTTGATTTGTACCTGCCCTCTTCAGGGCACAGACCATATAAGTCTGCCCAGCACTATCCCCGCCTCCCACCACCGGCTCTGCCACCCAATCTCGGCTAAGCTCCTGAGGATCCATTCCTTCTGAACAGGGTTCCTTTATGTTTATCCCACGCATGTTTGAATTCCGTTACCGGTTTCATTTCCACCACTTCCCGCGGGAGGGCATTCCAAGCATCCACTACTCTCTCCGTGAAGAAATACTTCCTGACATTTTTCTTGAGTCTGCCCCCCTTCAATCTCATTTCATGTCATCTCGTTCTATCGCCTTCCCCTCTCCGGAAAAGGTTTGTTTGCGGATTAATACCTTTCAAATATTTGAACGTCTGTATCATATCACCCCTGTTTCTCCTTTCCTCCAGGGTATACATGTTCAGGTCAACAAGTCTCTCCTCATACGTCTTGTAACGCAAATCCCATACCATTCTCGTAGATTTTCTTTGCACTGCTTCCATTTTTTTAACATCCTTTGCAAGATACGGCCTCCAAAACTGAACACAATACTCCAGGTGGGGCCTCACCAACGTCTTATACAGGGGTATTAAAACATCTTTTCTTCTGCTGGTCACACCTCTCTCTATACAGCCTAGCAATCTTCTAGCTACGGCCACTGCTTTGTCACACTGTTTCGTTGCCTTCAGGTCCTCAGATACTATCACCCCAAGATCCCTCTCCCTATCCGTACTTATCAGACTCTCCCCGCCTAACACATACGTCTCCCTTGGATTTCTACTCCCTAAATGCATCACTTTGCATTTCTTCGCATTGAATTTTAATTGCGAAACGTTAGACCATTCTTCTAGCTTCTGCAGATCTTTTTTCATGTTTTCCACTCCCTCCGGGGTGTCCACTCTGTTGCAAATCTTGGTGTCATCCACAAAAAGGCAAACTTTACCTTGTAGCCCTTCAGCAATGTCACTCACAAATATATTGAATAGAATCGGCCCCAGCACCGATCCCTGAGGCACTCCACTACTCACCTTTCCCTCCTCCGAGCGAATTCCATTCACCACCACCCTCTGGCTTCTGTCCCTCAACCAGTTCTTAATCCAGTTCACCACTTCGGGTCCTATCTTTAGCCTGTCTAGTTTATTCAAGAGCCTTCTGTGGGGAACCGTGTCAAAAGCTTTGCTGAAATCTAAGTAGATTACGTCCATAGCACATCCTTGATTTAATTCTCCAGTCACCCAGTCAAAGAATTCAATGAGATTTGTTTGGCACGATTTCCCTTTGGTAAAACCATGTTGTCTTGGATCTTGCAACTTATTTGCTTCTAGGAAATTCACTATCCTTTCCTTCAGCATCGCTTTCATTACTATTCCAATAATCGAAGTGAGGCTTACCGGCCTGTAGTTTCCGGCTTCTTCCCTATCACCACTTTTGTGAAGCGGGACCACCTCTGCTGTTCTCCAATCCCACGGAACCTGTCCCGTCTCCAAGGATTTATTAAACAAATCTTTAAGAGGACCTGCCAGAACCTCTCTGAGCTCCCTCAATATCCTAGGGTGGATCCCGTCCGGTCCCACTGCTTTGTCCACCTTTAGATTTTTAAGTTGTTCATACACACTCTCTTCCGGTATATAAAGCGCTACTAGACGTACACAGTGCTGTACACTTGAACATAAAGAAACAGTCCCTGCTTGACAGAGCTTACAATCTAATTAGGACAGACAAACAGGACAAATAAGAGATAAGGGAATATTAAAGTGAGGATAATAAAATAAGGGTTCTGAACAAGTGAATAAGGGTTAGGAGTTAAAAGCAACATCAAAAAGGTGGGCTTTTAGCTTAGATTTGAAGACGGCCAGAGATGGAGCTTGACGTACCGGCTCAGGAAGTCTATTCCAGGCATATGGTGCAGCAAGATAAAAGGAATGGAGTTTGGTGTTAGTAGTAGAGGAGAAGGGTGCAGATAAGAGAGATTACCAGTGAACGGAGTTCCCGGGGAGGAGTGTAGGGAGAGATGAGAGTGGAGAGGTACTGAGGAGCTGCAGAGTGAATGTACTTATAGGTCAATAAGAAGAGTTTGAACTGTATGCGGAAACGGATAGGAAGCCAGTGAAGTGACTTGAGGAGAGGGCTAATATGAACATAACGACAGGCGGAATATTAGTCGTGCAGCAGAATTTTGAACAGATTGAAGTGGAGAGAGATGGCTAAGTGGGAGACCTGTGAGAAGCAAGTTGCAATAGTCTAAGCGAGAGGTGATAAGAGTGTGGATGAGGGATCTGGTAGTATGCTCAGAAAGGAATGAGCAAATTTTGGTGATATTATAGAGAAAGAAACGACAGGTTTTTGCAGTCTGCTGAATATGTGCACAGAAGGAAAAACTTAGCTTCAGTCATATTTTCAGTTTCAGACTGAAACTTAGCTTTAGTCATATTTAAAACATGCTTGTAGTCAGAATGTATTTCTGGTTGCTGGATGGTTGTACTGATACTTCTACATACATGGGCTTTGGGACAAAAATAGCAAGGTTTTTTTTTTTTGCTTGTATATTGAGTCTTTCACTGGATGGAACTGCTCTTTCTGATTAAGAAGTATTTTTTTTCTTCTTTTGCTGATGTTTGAAATTGAGAAGCTCTTGGAGAGCATTATTTCTGCTGGGTTAGTGAATATCTGCAGTTGGTTAACAGTATCCTGAATGCAGCTAGCTAAAGTTAACTAGATAAAAGTATCCAGTTATGGCTAGGACAGCCCTCCGCTCCGGCATGGCAAGGTGGTCTATACAAGTTTAGTTGGTTAGCGCTAATATTCAGTATTATCAAACTAAACTGATGCTGTGCCTTCCCCATTGACCCTCTTCTTATTCAAATAAGTACTGCTTGGCTAACTCATTAACTAGATA
Source organism: Microcaecilia unicolor (assembly GCF_901765095.1). NCBI lineage: Eukaryota > Metazoa > Chordata > Amphibia > Gymnophiona > Siphonopidae > Microcaecilia > Microcaecilia unicolor. The sequence goes on from NC_044033.1 coordinate 247,330,509, forward strand.
AAATTATCCCACACTAAGAAGAAATTTTAAAAACCAAAGGTTTAGCTGAATAACTTCAGAAGATACCCGGGCAGACTTATATATAGATGAAAAGAAATTAAATGGCAACCCCTTGGATCAGTGATAGAGTCACAAAGAGAGGAATTTTCGTACCTGTGGGATCCTGTAAACGCCCAGTATCCTGGCCATGACCTCACACACCGAAGCGAACAGCTCCCCAAGTATTCCCACCACTGTTGGGTGAGCCTCACACATATAATTTGGGAATATACCCCCAGAGAGTAGCTGCAGAGTTTCTTGAAGTGCGACTACCTCTGAAAGGCAAGAGTCCAGAAGATGGAAGCCCAAGGTATGGTTCGGCAGTAGATGCTGGTTCTGGTTAATTTCTTCAATGGCGAAGAGGATGGCCAAGATGTTACGATAATACCGTATCTGAAAACTGGGTAAGAAGAAAAAATATATAAAAGATAGAGCATTGACAAAATTCTCCTTCCCAACAGATAAATATGAATCCCTTCCCAGGAACCCAACATGGACCAAATACTTCTGATCCTCAGAGATGTGTGGTAATGATAAAGATTTCACATATTCTTACATTGACATCTGTGGTCTCAAAAGATTAGGAAAAACAATTTAAAAACAGAGAAGCATGATGGCAAAAATAAGAACTGTTAAATATGTAGAGACAAAGGGCCCGATTTCCAGCCTGTGGCACTCAGCTTTTGCTGACCATTACTGGCGTTGAACCCAGAAATTCAATGTTGTCCTCTCTGGGTTCCAGCATGGAATTTCCGGGTTTCCAGAACTGGCTAACGCATAGCTGGTTAAGTGCAACATTCAGCATTTAACCATTTCTTGATTACTGCATAAAGACAGGACTGACTTTTATGTGTTCGTATTTATGTGATTAACCTGGCTGGTTAACGCTGAATACTAGAACTTAACTGGCCAAATGCTGATTCCGCCCTCAGAATGTTCTCCAAATAGCCGGTTCTCAGTTCAGTGTTAACCGGTTATTTTCAGTGACACTAGCCGCTTAAGTACCACTAAAAATGAGCAGTTAGCTCCAAACAGGCTACCTAGAGTTTCGTAAGTTATTAAAGTTAAGGAAGTATTTTTTCACAGAGAGGGTGGTGGATACATGGAATGCCCTCCCGTGGGAGGTGGTGGAGATGAAAACGGTAATGGAATTCAAATATGCGTGGGATAAACACAAAGGAATTCTATTTAGAAGGAATGGACTTACGGAATCTTAGTGGAGATTGGGTGGCAACGCCAGTAATTGGGAAACAAAACAGGAGCTGGGCAGACTTCTACGGTCTACGCCCTGATCGTGAATAGATAGGGATGGGCTGAAATGTAAATTTTAAGGGGCTTCAACGTCAGCTTCAGAACTTAGTACAAGCACAGTACTGGGCAGACTTCTACGGTCTGTGCCCTGAGAATGGCAAGGACAAATCAAACTCGGGTATAAAGTATCGCATACCATGTAAAATGAGTTTATCTTGTTGAACAGACTGGATGGACCGTACAGGTCTTTATCTGTTGTCATTTACTATGTTACTATGTAAAGACCCATCTTTTTTTCTATGTATCTATTTGATGGAAGACATATACATATGACGTATGACCAGTGGCGTAGCCACAGGTGGGCCTGGGTGGGCCAGGGCCCATCCACTTAGGGCTCAGGCCCACCCAACAGCAGCACATGTTTAGCAATAGCTGGTGGAGATCCCAAGCTCTACCAGCTGAAGACTTCCCCCTGATGGTAATGTTGCCACCCCTCTTGGCTGGACTGTAGTGATGTGCTCCCAGATACCTGATGTTTGTAGTCGTGGTGAATATCCAGGGTACACATACTCACAGCCGAGGGAGTGGAACAAATAAATTAATCTCGTCCTTTACTCTCAAATAATAAAGGAGGAAAAGAAGCTAAATTTAGGATTTGTTCCTGAACTGGAAGAACCTCACCTACAGATTTGCAAATTATCTTTTTCTTTATTGAATACAAATGCAAGCAAATTTTCATTCAAATAAACTCTAATTCACAATTAGTGTGAGGCTTAATAGAACTGCAATAACATATTCAACATTCAAATGTAGAACTAGATGTATACCCTTAACTTTGTCTGTTTCACCTAAAAAGGCAGAAAAGAACCTTTTCAGATAAGTATTTAAATTGTCTTTTATCAAAATCAGATATTTGTGGTTATTCTCTTTCCTGATGTAAAAATTGGTCTCTTTGTGTGCACTATTGGTGTTTTTGCAGGGATCTCATGGATTTTTAATATCTGATGGTCTGTTCCTTTGTTTTCCCTTAAAATGTTGTGAAAAAAATAATATATTCCGTTCAACACCCTTGGCAATGTCACTTAGCTGTAGTTGAATTTACTTAGATGATGTCTTTCTTGCGTTGGAGCTCATCTGGAAATCCTTCAGTGGATGATCTACAGAATTCTTCTTCCTAAAACCTCACTTATAAAGAAAATAAATGGAAGCAAAGCCCTTAAAACTCCCTGCTTGTCCAGGAATGGACTCCACTCTGGTGACAATTAATCAGTTCTCAATACTGTGGTCACACTCTCTAATTGAAATAAAATAAGTTAAAGGTTTTCTCACTACAAAACCCATTTCTCACTGTTGATTCCCTGTTCTAAAATCCAGCAGGCTTCACACTGCATTCAGAGATCTCACACAGTAACCCATTCCATATTCAAATGGTGATTCAACATTGCATCTCACAGACTTCACATATAAACATAACATTTCCCTGCACAGCTATCAGATCAATCTGGAGAATACAGCATACTCAAACAAAAACAGTGCTGGATTTTCTTTAATCTGCAGTCTGATTCCAAACCCTGTACTGAACTCAGAACTCTCACCAACAACACACCTTCCCCATAGACACAGCTTAATGGTTTCTTTTTTTTTTTTTTTTTAAATATCCAATTCACCTCACAGTCCTTCCCCTGTGTCACACTTACTTTTAGGCTTTCTCATGTAGTACAATTCCCACCACAAATCAAAGCCTCTCTCACCCTAAAATGGTAGGCAGCCATGTGTCCTCTTAGTACCTTTGCATACAGACTCTCATTCCACCTTCCATGACTTTAAATTCTCTTAGAACTTAACCATTCCATTCACTGCATGCAGGGACATACCTCTGTTTCACTCCAAACCAAACTAAATTTGGTTTAAAATTTCTCACAGCTTTCTATAAGTACAACTCTCTCTCACCCAGAACACATCAGTTTTCCCCACATGTATTCAGCAACACAGCCATGAAAAAGGCAGTCTTGTCTATTTAAGTACTCACTTTCAAACTGGTACACACAAGCTTGTCTCCCAATTACTCTTACTATCACTTATTCCACTTTAAACCCATAAAATATATACTTTTATTTCTTACATTTCACACACTCAGCCTTTCTCTCCATGCTCACAGCCCTGGTCTTCAGTTCACCAGTCCCCCTCAGGGTTGCCAGGTGGAAATTTTTTTTCCCACCCAAACCAGCCTAAATCCAGCCCAAAACCCGCCCAAACTCAAACCCCGCCCCTGACACCCCCACCCCCGCGTCATCACCCCCGCCGTCATCAACCCCGCCTCCCCGTCATCAGCCCCGCCTCCCTCTTCATTGGCCCCGCCCAAAACATCACTAACCCCACCCAAAATGTCACTAACCCCGCCCCCGTGGCCCAAAAAACCGCCCAAAAAACCGCCCTGAAGCCCAAAGAGCAGCCCAAAAAACCGCAACCCGCTGCGGGCAAAAATTGCCCGCGGCGGGTTGCGGAAAACCGCCCAATTGGGTGGTAAAACCGCCCACCTGGCAACACTGGTCCCCCTGGCAACCCACTCCCTCTAGAGGAACACCTGATGTCCCTCAACCAATCAGCTTGTCAGGAAAAGACAGTTTTTTTTTCTCTGATCTGTTTAGAATCTTGGCTGTCCCAACCCCCATAGAAGTTACTGCAAAACTTCCTACACAGAGAATTTCCAGGTCAAATTTTAACCTGAAACAGCAAGGAACATTTTATAGTACAATCCCCACTTAATCATGGTTTATTTCTGATAAAATAAAACCATATTTAAGAAACATCTCACACTTTCTTCACCTAACTCTATTAATAATTCACAAACTAACTTTAAACCTTTTCCAGCCAGCAGCATCCACCTAAACCCTGGAACAACCCCCTCAGAGCCCCAGGAAAAAAACATTTAATATATGTTACCATATATTACAGTAATGAAAACGCTACTCTCCATGATACTGGCACCTGCGCATGTTCAGTTTTCAGCTCATGCCTGCTGCAGACTGCCAAAGTGGAAAGAAGCATTTTCCTGCCAGCTGAGATGTCTTTTGGTGGTAGTGGGGGAGAACATTTGGTGCCCACCCACTTCTTGCCTAGGCCCACCCAAAATCTGTTGTCTGGCTACGCCCCTGCGTACGACCACCTAAACTTCCAGAAATCACTAAAAACTAACCTGTTTAAAAAGGCATACCCTACCGATCCAGCTTAAATGCCTAATCTCTGCAACACAACCAAACTAAAGCACGTAATGGACATAACACAACTCTTCCGTTCTCCGATTCCCTAATGTGGCTGTGCCACGTGAACTTGATTTTACCATAACATCACCCTGTATTTGTTCACACCGGAGCCTGCAAAGGCCTCTCCGGTACTATGTAAGCCACATTGAGCCTACAAATAGGTGGGAAAATGTGGGATACAAATGTAACAAATAAATAAATGTTTGTTTTAAGGGATTTTTGTTTTCTTTTTTAGGGGTTATGTTAATTTATTGTAAGTTTTGGTTAATGTTCCTTTCTAGGGTTGTTTTAGTTTCTTTTTATACATTGTAATCCGTAGTGATCCAAAATTTGGTAAGTTGCCGAATATAAGTTTAACTGTAATTAAATTGCTTTGAATATCGACTCCAAAGAGCCTGAGATTCAGAAAAAGATGGGTTCCTAAGTTTGTGGTCTATTTTCAGCCAAACATAGGAGCTTAAAACTTGCCCAGTGGATATTCAGAGCAATTTAACTGGGCAGGACAGGCTTCTGTCTATAATATCACTCTGCCTGATCCAATTGCTAAGATTCAGCTGCCCATAACCAGAAAATGCCATTGGATTGTAGCTCTGCTTTGCCACTCTCCAGTTCGTACCAGGGCAGTATTGGGCAGCAGTCAGGGCAGACGGTTGCACCAGCCGTAGACCTGGCATAACTGCAGAGACCTAAATATGGCAAGGGAGGGTTTAACTTATTCAGTAATGTGCACACGGAAATACAGATTACACAGAATACTGCTGCCCAAATTCTGTTTTGGATTGAGTCATTGTGACCATATCTCTCCAATATTGATGAAGTTGCATTGGTTGCTGATAGAATTTCAGATTCAGTATAAATTATTGTCACTAGTATTTAAAGTAATAACTAATACTGTACCATCTGTTATTTCTGCCAGTTTGCATTGGTATCAGCTAGATCTTTGAGATCTGTTACAGCTAATTTTTTTTTATATGCCCACTCTTCGGGGGGGGGGGGGTGCATTTGCAACAATACAGAACCTCAGTTTTTTAAACTGTGGGGATCCATATTGTGGAATAAGCTTAAATTTTTGGATCAGTGTAAACGAATGCTAAACACATTTCTTTTTCAGTGTGTCTTTTCAGATTATTTAAGTATATATTAAGGCTAAAGTTGGGTTGGCGATGTGAGAATTATAACCAGAAGGGAGTGGTTGTCTGTCATGTATGATTTTAGATGATTTTTGATGTATACAATGATTCTGTATGTTTTATTGTACACTGCTAATTCTAGACTCCGTTCCTTTTGTCTTGCTGCACCCCACGCCTGGAATAGACTTCCCGAGCCTGTGCGTCTAGCCCTGTCTTTGGCCGTTTTCAAGTCCAAACTTAAAGCCCACCTCTTTACCACTGCTTTTGACTCCTAACCACTACTCACTTGCCCTGTCCTTTAACCTTACCTATTTATTCCCTTCCCCTTAATTGTTCTGTCTGTTTACCTGTGTTATCTAGATTGTAAGCTCTTTGAGCAGGGACTGTCTTTTTTGTGTATGGTGTACAATGCTGCGTATGCCTTGTAGCGCTATAGAAATGATAAATAGTAGTAGTAGTAATATTTATAAATTAAAATATAAATAAATCAATCAATCCCAACCATGCTCTACCCATGTGAATGCCTTCCTTGCTTTTACATCTATCCCCTGAATTCTATATATCGGTCCGAAAAATGTGCACATGGATCAAAGATGACGCGCATGAAAATGAATTAGCTAACAAGCTGTTAACTTGCAATAAAATTGATGTTAATCAATTAGTGCAGTTAATTGGCAGTAATTGAAATTGTTGAGCACATCTTCCTGCACACTATTCTATAACACCAGGCGATATGATCCACTAGTGCGCAACTCAATAGGGGTGGGGCAGGGGCATTCCGAAAAATTGCATGCGTTGTTATAGAATAGTGCCATTTCTGCATCCGAATGCCAAGGGTTGGGTGCCAGCATTTATATGAGGTTTCAGCATCCAACTTTGGGTGTGGGAATCAGCTCGAAGCTCTATTCTGTAAATTGTGCTCAATTTGGAGCGCTGTTCATAGAATAGCAGTCAGTGTCGATTTTTTCCAGGGCTGATTTTTCATTGCCGTTTCTAGAATTTACTCCATGCCATTCACGTGCTCCCTTTCAGAATCAAGCTTAATCACTTTGCTGCCTTTACATACATGTACACTTACCCATTCGTATGTTAGCATTCTGTACATTCACGCACTCAAGTGATGCTTATATGCTGGCGCCCAGTTATAGAGATGCCCCAAAACAATTTGAAAATAAGCCCCATGACCCCTATATTTTTCCAGGTTAATCAGATTAGGCAGTAGGTCTTACTCTTTACAGTGCGTTGGATGAGGAGCTTCTCTGAAGTTAAGGATGGGGTAAACCACATCAGTGTGAGCTGCAGATATTACCCCTAGCATCAAGTCTCCATCCATGGAGGAGGGAGTCATCGTCTGGCGTTCCAGCTTACATCCTGGAGCTGTGGCTTCCCTCAGGGGGACAGCGAGCAGCAGAAGAGTCACCCAACCATAAAGTCTCATTCTCCCACCCTCTCCCATAAAGTCTTTGGTTTTATTACTGTAGCAAAGAACAGTGCTGAGGGTACAAAAGACAAGGGAAGGAAACACAACAGAGAAATGTGGAATGTAGATCTGTTCAGGAAAGACCAAGAGAGAAGCAGAGAGCTCTCACAGCTGCGCTTCGAAATCTGCAGAAAAGACAAGACTATGAAAAATAATGTTGTGGCTGAATAACTGTGCCACAGGACTGTCTTTAGAATCAGTGGGTTTATATCTTCTCTGTCTGGAGATTATTTCACTGGCCTCTGTATTTCTACTGCTGTATAATCGAGGTGGTCCTCAGGTGCCTTCCAACTCATTAATTGAAGAGTAGGTGTGTGACTTAAAATAATGGGGTGTGATGATAATCATAGCCTGGCTTATCCTCTGGGATGCATGGGAGGATGCACATAAATTTGTTCTAATTACAGATTCTCTATTTTCTTCTCTCAACAATGAGAAAATTCACTACCATCTGACTTAATTTTGAGAAAGAAGCAGTCAAAAGCAATACCATCTGGACTGGCAACTCTAGGAGGGCCAGCAGTAAAGACACCATCAAACGCCATTATGACAACCAGGATCAAATTTATTAGCACATCAACCCAACGTGGCCACTGTGAAGTTGTGCAGAACTACTTGACATTAGAACATTCTCAATCAAGAAGTCCTATAGAGTCAGCAGAGCACTGTGTTTTTGTCCAAGGAGATGTATTACCCCGATGCAAGTGGATGTCGAAACATGGCTGTGTTGGGTTGATGTACTAGTGTTTGTTGGCGTCTTTAGTGCTGGCCCTCCTGGAGTTGACAGTCCAGGTGGTATTTCTTTTGACTAATACACTTCCATACTTGCAGGCCAAAGATTGAATGGTTGATTCTGGGAGATGGTAACAGGGCTGCAGAGGCTTTCACCTCAGGGACTGGATGTTTCATAGAACCGGAAAAAGGATACTGTCTTTCACCTCTAGGAATTAGATAGCTGAAGGGGTGGTCACAGTGTCATGCATCTTCATATCTCTCAAACTACATGGTTCAGATGATTGGCATTGCGATATGAGGGTAATCCTATACCTTGGTGCCTTGAATAAGGCACCGCAATGGGGCGGAATGAACATCAACTTTATAACGGCACTTAGGTGCACCTAAGACTTTATAGAAAATTAGCATAAACCTTCTTTGGTGCTCCAAAAGTTAGGCATGGTCACTTACACCAGGCCAAAGGATAATGGTCTGAATATGGCTGATAACCGGATAAGTGCTGGCCAGTCAGAGTGATTATTCAGAGACGCTGTCTGATTCAATATCCTGAATATCCATTCTTGGTCCTTGCAGTGTGGTTTATCCCAAGGAGGTTTGATTAACAGGAGATGGCAGGAGTGTACTTGGCCCATTATCTGGACTGAAGCCAGTAGGCGGAGTTTGTCTCCATATCAATTACGTTATTTTGGATGTACCAAGATGGCAGTGGCCGCATTGGGGAAAATGAAAACCTCCTTGAGTGGAGTGGCTTCAGTCTTGTGTCATCACGCCATCTCCTGTTAATCAAACCTCCTTGGTTTATACAGGCAGGAGCCTCTTCTTTCCACTTAAACGGCACTGAATATCTCCTAATTTGTGCACAGTTTCTTTCACCTGATCTGACTTCCTCCACTTTTGCCTGCACAAGAGAACATAATAAGCCTGAAATTTGACATGTGCAAACAAGGGTTTGTTCTGATTATTACCACCCCAGAGGTTAAAGTGTATGCTGAGAAAGGCTCATAGGAGTCCTCCATCTACTCTCCTGCCAGTAGTGGAAGGAGGGGGGGGGGTGCTATATCACTATCACATTTTCAATAGTGAGGGACAGGCAAGTTCTGCAGACTCCAGGGAATCTGCCTGTCCCTGGTGTTTCAAAACACAACATTGAAACACCACCCCCTGCTGGTAGCAATGCAATTGGAGGACTCCCTGCTTAGCTTAGAGGGAACAGTACTCATAGGGTGTCATTTATGAGTGTGTGCCGATGTAAGTGAAGGCTATCTCATGCAACATGTTTCTGCATCTCAATGGTCAAGCAATACATGAGTCTTTATCTTATTCCTATAACTGAACAGACCTTGTGGAACCACCAGTAAACTTGCATTCAACTAGGAATCATTTTAATTAGAGAGGGAGGGGACGAACTAGTAGCCATCTGCTTAGAAAACCCAGGGTCTGATGACTTTCACTGGAGCATTTCCAATTACAGAAGAGTTTGAGCTACCATCAACGTTGACTGATTCACTTCAGCTGGTCCACAGCATCATCTGTTCAATAAAGGCTACAATGGAATTCAGTAAACAATGCAGAAATTAGAACCCATATACAAAAAAAATGTGAGCTGAATAAAGTATGGGTCTGGGGATGAAGACAGTTGTTTCACTGAGATTGTATATGTGTGTTTGTGTATCAATCTTAATCCTCTGAGGATTCTCTGTATACTGTACCAGTGCTTCTCAACTCTCTCATGGAGACGTATCTAGCCAGTTGGGTTTTCAGGAGTATCACGATGAATTTGCATGAGATAGGTTTCCATTCAGTGTGTCTCCAGTATAAATAAATTTATCTTATGCATATTCTTTATAGTGTAAGGCAGACCCTATTGTATACCCAGATATTATGGAGACCCCCTACATAAACAGTTTATTTGGTTGAGACCAGGGCCGGGACTGGTACTCACCAGGAGGCCATAAACAGCTTTACACACTGTTTCTTTTTTTTTTCCTCCACTCTCAGAGTGATTCAGGCAATGCCAATGCTGTTGTTCAGAACCAACTGTTTATTGAAATCAGTTTCTTGGGCAACACAAGTTAAAATAGAACGTGGCAGAGGCAGTTAGAAGACAACAAAGGCAACAAGTAGCACCTACATTATTTACAATGTCTCTAGGGCTTTGTATGCTTAACTCCAGTTCCATAGAAAGTCCAACTCATCATCACCTTATCCCCACTATTGATGGTAGCAGAATGTCAGAATAGTTCACTACAATTTCTACTCACATTTCAGATCATTGCTACAAATGATGCTCATTAGCTCTATAACTCTGATGCAGGTCCCTGGATTCTGGATCAGCTGAGATGTGCTTTGATTCTCAGGAACCCTGGAGATTTAGATGGTAAAGTTTCTCCTTCCGCCCAGTAGATGTTCAGGTCACCCTGTTGGAAAATACACCTGTAGACCAGTCTCTCCTTAATTTCCTCAGAAGGGATGTAGACAGTTTTCCGTTCCCTCAGGCACCCAAGAGGGTAGATACTTAAGCTGAGTCTGCCAGGTTTGTACTCTTGAATTACTCGTTATGTTTCCTAAACCAGTTAGGCAAGCACAGTAAAATTACTGTATACTGAGTCTAAATAGCTAAGGCTTTAGGCTGGAAGGGGCTCTCCCCTAATGGTTATAGTCAACAGCCAGGGAGGCAAGAAAGCAAAGATAGTTTTGCAAATGCAACACTGGATTTTGTACTCAAAGGGGGCTTCCCTCCTAAACAGTTCCCTCCCTCCTTCTGGAAAAGGCCAGAAAATCCAATGCCTATGTAATGCCCTGCGTCAATCTTAAGGAAAATTATACTACTGGATGCAAAGTACAGACTAGAAATCTCTGCAGCACCCCCCCCCCCCCCCCCCACATACTGCAAGATTACAATGACCCTACAAAGGTAAGCTTGAAAACCTCGCTGGGTAGGTGTGTCTCCAGGAGAGGGTTGAGAAGCACTGTAGTATACAAATGTCAAAATGAGAACAGTTTTCAGTGTAGAAGGGTTTGCACAGGTAGGTATCTGTGCAACATGGTGAGACACTCAGGCAGTATGCCTCAAACAAAGAGATTTTCACAGGGAGATGTACCCCCTTTCCCATCCCTTGAGCTATCCAGTCCTAGAGGGAAAAGACTTTATATCACTGTATGATCTTCTACACTCCAGTCTTAAAATAGTCCCCTAAATGATCCAATACCTGTGTCCTTTCTACTAATGCAACTTGCCACTCAGTTTCTGGCCACATAATGTAGACTTCATTTACGAGTTGCCATTTTTCCTACTAAGTGTTCCTTGGTGTTCTTCTCTGGTTGTAGGAGAATAATGTAGCACTTGGGGAAAAAGATTAAGAAGAGTAACCCAGCACCAGAGGACAGGATGGCAAAGATTTCCACTGCAACCATGTACTTCCCCTGTGTGCTGAGGTAGGCAGGAATGAAGGACAGCCAGACACTCAGAAAGACCAGCATGCTGAAGGTGATAAACTTGGCCTCATTAAATCTGTCTGGTAATGTCCTAACCAAGAAGGCCACAATGAAGCTAAGGATGGCCAGGAATCCCATATATCCCAACATACAGTAGAAGAGTATGGTCAACCCATCGTTACACTCAATGAGTATCTTTCCACTTTCAGATCTGGTGTTGTTCTCAGGAAAGGGAGGGTGACTAGAAATCCAGTAAGTGCAGATAACCAGTTGGATGAGAGAACAGAAAATGACAATAAGGTTGGGTATCTTTGACCCAACCCATTTTCTGAGGTGAGTGTGAGGGTTGACAGCCTTGAAAGCAATCACCACTGTGACAGTTTTTGCTAGTATGCAAGAGACACTGAGAGTGAAGATGAGACCAAAGGCAGGTTGGCGGATCATGCAGGTGAGCTGCATCGGAAAGCCAACAAATATCAAGGAACAGAGAAAGCAGAGCGTAAGGGTACAAAGGAGAAGGTAGCTGAGGCCTCGGTTGTTGGCTCTTACAATTGGTGTGCTCTGGAACCAAAAGAATATAATGAGGATGAGGACAGTGACCAAGGACAGAATGATGGCAACTGTAGCCAAGGTTGCTCCCAGGGGATCCTGGTAGGACAGGAACTCAACAACTCTGGGAAGACACTTGTCTCGACTTTCATTAGGCCACTGGTCTTCTGGGCACTTCCAACACTTGGTTGTATCTGAAAGAGAAAAACCACCAATCAAATACCCAATTTCTGGATCCAATCTGTCCATCTGTACTATAACTTATAAAGGTTCCATGGGTTCTATATGAACAGTCAGTGTTTGGATTTGGAATTTAGATTTCATCCTTCATTTTTCCATATTCAAGCTCAAGACAAGTTACATATCGGTATGGTAGATATTTTTCTACCTGGGGATGCTTACATTCTAGGTTTTGTACCTGAGGCAATGAATGGTAAAGTGACTTCCTTGAGGTCATATTGGAGTATCTGTAGAAGAAACAGAATTTGATCCTTGGCTCCTCCTGGTTCTCAGCCTGTTGCTTGAACCACTAAACTACTCTTCCAGAAATGTTATTCCTGGAAACTTGAAAGATAGACCTGTTTTACAGTTCTAATCAAAGTTCTTAAGATGCCTTCTAGTATAGATTAAGTATAAGATTAGTGTAGTTTGTCAGCTTTTGCATAACAGGTCTCTTGGTTTGTGTTAACTTGCTTTCTCATAATCATAAGGACTTTATCAATCAGCAAATAAAAGGTTACATCTGTTTGCATATCACACACAGTATTCACTAGTTCCGCAAGACTGCTGCTAGATGTCATGGCAGCCATTTTGAGAAAGGAGCCATGATGGACATGAATGAGTGAGGTCAGATTTGGGCAGCAACCTGCAGTTATGGAGGTGCAGGGCCAATATTTAATGATAACACCTGAATAACTAAGTGTGCAAAATTAAGATTGTTTTTTGTGAGGTCTCATCTGATCAGCTGGTCCTGAATGCGGCCAGTGCCCACATAACTGCCAGCTGCTCCGTATCTCTCTCTTCAGACTACCTCATCACTATCCAGCCAGTGTGTTGGCAGTCAGAGTTAGGCTAGGGCTCTTCAACTTGGAAAAGAGACAGCTGAGGGGGGATATGATTGAGGTCTACAAAATCTTGAGTGGTATGGAGTAGGTGGAGATGAATCGATGCTTTCACTCATTCAAAACGGACGAAGATCAGGGGACATTCAATGAAATTGCATGGGAATGCTTTTAAAACAAATAGGAGGAAATATTTTTTCACTCAATGAATAGTTAAGCTCTAGAACTTGTTGACGGGGGATGTGGAAACAGCGGTTAGCGTATTGGATTTAAAAAAGGTTTGGACAAGTTTCTGGAGGAAAGGTCCGTAGTCTATTATTGAGATGGACATGGGGGAAGCCACTGCTTGCCCTGGGATTGGTAGCATGGATTACACAGACATTGGTGTTGGCCAAAATCAAATATTGTAATATGATTTACTTGGGCTGTAAAGAAATAGTTATAAAGAAAATTCAAACTTTGTTAAATACTACAGCCCGTTTGATTTTTAAAGTATCAAAGTTGGAAAGGGTTATTATACCATTGATGTTACCATTACATAGTGGAATTAGAAAAGGTACAGAGAAGGGCAACAAAAATGATAAAGGGGAAGGGATGACGTCCCTATGAGGAAAGGCTAAAGCGGTTAGGGCTCTTCAGCTTGAGAAAATATGGCTGAGGAGAGATATAAGAGAGGTCTATAAAATAATGAGTGGAGTGGAACGGGTAGTTGTGAATTACTTGTTTACTCTTTCCAAAAATACTAGGACTAGGGGGAACGCAATGAAGCTACGAAGTAGTAAATTTAAAACAAATCGGAGAAAATATTTCTTCACTCAACATATAATTAAACTCTGGAATTCGTTGAAAATTATGGCGAGTTTCACAAATCATTCAAGACCTTTATTTTTAGGAAATACTTGGGCCATCAATGTATGTTATTTGACTCTTTTCAGATTTTATTATTTTTTGATATATGTTTCATGTATGATGTTCCAGGGAATGCCCAGTTTTCTTACATTGCTAGCCACACTGAACTGTTTTTTGGGCCAGTGATCAATAAAGATCCGGAGAGTGCTTTAAAGATATTGGACGTGAAGTAAGCCCCAGCACCTGGATGGTTTGAGGTCTTTTCCTCCTCTCAATTCCTTTTAGTTCCTCTTAGCTTTGGAATATATTAATAAAGTGTGTCTATGGATCACGTGATGGACTGAGAGAGAAGAAGACGTGTTTCTGATCTCTCCTGGGCTAACCCCCCCCACCCAACGCTAATTCCACCCGAAATCAACTGAAACAAATACCGAGGGCAGAGCGGACACGTTGTCTATGGACTCCTTTGTTGTCCGTGAAAGCAGGGTAATGCCGGGCAGGACGGTAAAGAAAGAACCAGAAAAACAACGCGGACACGGAGAAGGCAAGATGGCGGCGAGCCCAAAACAGGAGGCCGCCTCAGTATTCAATGCCGCTCAACTGTCCCAACTCATGGAAGTGGTGCAGACTGCAATAGCTCCTCAGTTCGACAAACTAGCTGCCCAATTAGCTGGGATGGAAACGATATTGGACGAGACAACTCGAAGAACTGGGGAGCTGGAGATACGAGTGTCCGTCATTGAAGACGCCGAGGCCGCTAGAACGCTGGTAATAAAAGACTTACAAAGCGAACTCAATTCATTAACTCACCACATAGATGACTTAGAAAATAGGTCCCAAAGGTCTAATCTCCGCCTAATTGGCATATCGGAATCGATCCCAGATCGCTCCCTCTCCTTTCAATTAGAGCGCTGGTTAAAATCGGAATTCGCTCTTTCAGACAGCGCGGGGCCACTTTGCCTGGAGAGGGCACATCGCATAGGGAAGCGAAGCAATATGAACAACAGACCAAGAGCAGTAATTATCAAAGTCCACAATTTCATCCATAAAGAGGAAATCTTGCGAGGGGCCCGACAAAAATGGGACAAGCTGATATTTGAGGGATCACCAATAAGGGTGTTTCAGGATTATTCCCTAGCAGTCCAAGAAAAGAGAAGAGCTTTTGGGCCCATTTGCAAACACTTGGCAGATAACAAGCAACGCTTCAGGCTGTTGTATCCGGCATTATTGAAGGTGCAAATAGAGGGGTCATGGAAAACCTTTACAACGCTGCAAGAGGCACAACAGGGCCTAAAGTATGACCCTACTATAGATGCAAGGGCGAAATGACTGACCGGTAAAGAAAGAACTCTCAAGGAAATACAGGTCACGCAAAAGTATGGTAAAGTCTGACAAAATGTTTGAATGTTGAACCGAAAGTTAATATAAGTCTATGTTGAATGGATATCACAAGCTGTCCAGAAATGATGTTAATTTTTTCATTAAGTTATGTAGTGGAATAATGTGAGCAGAGGTGTGGAATGGGCAAGGGGATGGGGGGGAAGCCGCCATCTTTAGATCTACACTTCTCCAACCGCTGTTTAGGATGGAGAGTGGAGGGATAATAGGGGAGATAAAAGGGAGTTTGGGAGGGAAGAGGGGAGGGGAGGGAAGAGAGGGAGGGTTGAGGCGGACATATTTACAGCAATGGATTTGGAGGGATACACTTGAAGAAATAGAAGTCTGGGAACTTGATAGATACTGTTTACATAATCAGAAAAGGGCTGTTACTATTCCTGATGAGTAGAAAGACTTAAAGCTGTTTAAAGGCAACATAGATAGGGACGCTTTGGTGGGCTGGGCACTAGAGACCCCACAAGTCATGAGAGACAGCTTAATAGAACTTCTGAGTATCGTTCATGGCTAGAGGCATAGTAACAAGGTTCCTAACTTGGAACGTGGGGGGAGTCACCTCACCAGTAAAGAGAACTAAGATTCTAGCTGCCTTAAAGAGGCACAAAGCAGATGTGGTCTGCTTACAAGAAACTCGCCTATCCCCAGAAGAGCACCAAAAATTGAAACAAGGATGGGTGGGAGAAGTACATGCAGCTTCGGCAGCAGGGAGAAAGCATGGAGTAGCTATTTTGCTCAGAAAGGGTCTAGTAGCCAAGTCACACCTAGTAGAGAGCGACCCCCTAGGGAGGTTTGTCATTATTCATCTCTGGCTACATCACAAAGAGTACCTAGTAGTTGCTGTATACGGTCCAAACCAATACGATAAGACATTTTATGATCAGCTAGTACGCTCATGCTTACTTTACAAATCATTACCAATATTACTAATGGGAGATTTCAATTTAGTGGCGGACCCCCTAATGGACTGTTCCGCGCCTAGACGTGCAGAGAGAGGGGGGCCTAACAAAAGGGCTCTGAATCAATTTATGCAAGAACTTAATGTAGTGGATGCTTGGCGTACAATACACCCAGACACTCGAGCTTTCACACATCTCTCTAGGGCGCATGGAACGTTCTCTAGGATTGACTACATACTAATAGATAGAAAGATATTTTCACAAATAGAGGCAGTGGAGATTGGATCGGAAGAAATCTCAGACCACGCGATGGTATGGGCAGACCTGCAGATGCCAAATAGCACATTCAATCCCTCAGGATGGCGTTTTCCATCCTACTTAGCAGAGAATCCAGATTTTCAGGAATATATACAAAGCCGGTGGGCGGAGTACATAGATCTAAATTCGGAATATAAGAATCGCCCAGATATATTTTGGCCGGTGGCGAAAGCTGTCATTAGGGGAGAGATCATAGCATACACAGCTAACCGTGAGCGCAAAATGACGAGGGCTATTGTGTGCTTGGAGAGAAAGCTCCAAAAAGCGAAACGTAGGTACGTTCAGGCTCCCACAAGCCAACATAAAGAGCAAATGCAGGTGGCACAGGTGGCGTTAAATTCACTACTTCAAGAGAGAGCCTCTAGGGCATTAGTCCTCAGGAAATATAAGCTGCAGAAGTTGGGTAATAAGTCAGGGGCACTACTGGCAAGACTAGTTAAACAAAGGGGAGGACCCCGGGTGATCACAGCGATAAAAGATAAAGAGGATGTGCTTCAATACAAGAGGGAGCAGGTGGCACAGGTTTTTCAGGATTTTTTTAGTATGATGTACAAGCAAGGATAAGCTCCAAACCTGACCAAAGTGCGAGAATACTTGCATAATACAGGCATGCCTCAACTAACTAAAGAGGAGGCACGATCCTTAGGGGACCCGATATCGGGGAGAGAGTTGCAAGACATCATCAAGTGCCTACCCACACATTCAGCCCCAGGCCCCGATGGATACACCAGTGAATTCTATAAAATTTTAGGACCTTCGATTATAGGAACACTGCATGATTATTTTGAAGAAGTGGTAGAAAAACAGAAATTTCCCCCAAATGCAAATGAAGCTCTGATAACCCTAATTCTCAAACCAGGTAGGCTAGAGAACAAAGCAGATTCATATCGTCCAATCTCACTAATAAATGTGGACGTAAAAATTTTGGCCAAAGTGCTAACTAACAGATTGCAACAATACATTCCTCGTCTTATAGGACCAGAGCAAGTGGGATTCGTGCGCAATCGGCATTCAGTAGTGAATGTAAGACGGCTACTACTGGCTATGGGGCACTGCCAACATGCACAGATAAAGTCTGCGCTAATCAGCTTAGATGCTGAGAAAGCGTTTGATAGCGTAACATGGGAATATTTATTTGAAGTGCTCCAGCATATAGGAATACACGGGTGGGCTTACCAAGCGATAAAGTCGTTATATACAAACCCAACAGCAGCTGTACTAGTTAATGGAATACGCACCCCACAATTCCCGGTTTCGAAGGGTACTAGACAGGGATGCCCTCTCTCCCCGGTATTGTTCCTACTAGCCCTAGAACCACTTCTGAGGACACTGGTTAAAGAACAGGGAATAGTGGGTGTAGAAGTGGGAGGAGAGAATGTTAAAGTGATGGCATTTGCCGATGATCTGCTGATAGTGACCGCTTGTCCAGAGAGTTCAATACGAAAGCTGATACAAAGAACCTCAGATTTTGGTGAACTCTCGGGATTTAAAATAAATTTACAGAAATCTTACATAATGCAGATGTACCCGCGGGGAGAAACTACAACACTAGGGACAGGTGCCCAATTAAAGCAAGGGAAGGAGATCAAATATTTAGGTGTCCAGATCCCTCAGGACCTGTCTAAACTCTACGACTTAAATGTTCAGCCCTTACTATTGAGAACTATAAGGAAAATGGCACAATGGCAGGAGCTGCCTATATCGCTTCTAGGGCGGGTGGCATTGTATAATATGATGATAGTGCCCTGCTGGCTTTATATATTTCAAATGTTACCGTTATATATAAAAAGACCAGATGAACAAAAACTGAACTCAGATTTGACAAAATTCCTGTGGAAGGGGAGGAGACCGAGATTGCCCCTTGCTATGGTCTGTACCCCAAAGGAATATGGAGGACTAGGTCTCTTAGACATCAGATCATTAACTGTGGCAAGCTCTATACGACATTTGAATGACTGGTTTAGAGGTACGACGGATTTCACTGCAACAAAGATAGAGCTGGAACTTTTTGGACCCTGCCACTTCAGTAGTCTTCTTCATGGCTTACAATGCCCCATATCTCCAGCACTAGAGATCTCACACATCTTACCTACAGCGCAAAAAGCGTGGCGGTGGATATGCAAACTGCACCGCTGTTCTCACAACGTGACACCTTTTCTTCCCATATGTGGCAACCCAGCATTCCCGCCAGGCCTTATATATGGAATATTTAGAAAATGGACAGAACGGAAAGTTACCTATATTCAGCAAATTATCACTGACTAAGGGAAACTACAACCTCATGCTGCACTGCAAGGATTACAAATATTGGGACCTAATGACTATTTTCATTATTGGCAAATACGTCACTATATCTCAAGCCTGCCTTGGGAAGACCTTGCAGAGGACATACAAGAGGAGCTGGCCTCAGCATTGTCCTTGAACTCGCAACAGAAAGTACCATTGCATTATCATCATAGACATATTAAAGACACCAAATCTGAATTAGACTATGCTAAGTATGCCAGAGACTGGGGAAAGGACCTACCAATACAGATACCAACTAATGTGTTCATGGAACACGTTCTCTCGCTACGGCACATGTCATCATGGGCTGCACACTGGGAGCTCCAATATCGATTTGCCTTGAGACTTTATGTTCCCCCACGCAGGGCATTCCACATGGGGTTGTCTACAGATGGAGCCTGCCCAAAATGTAAGGGGAGTGGAGCGACATTAGGACATATGTTCTGGAGCTGTCCGAGAGTCACTCACTTCTGGACCAACCTACTTAGACAAATTGAGAGCTTATGGAAGGCAAAATGGAGGTGTACCCCTCTATTATTGTTTGGCAAACCAGAACTCAGTAAGCCTGGGCCTAAGGGATATGTAGCCTTCGTGAAGAGAGCTACTATGATGGCAAAGAAAGCTATCCTAATAGACTGGCTAGAGGTCACAGGACCCTCGATTCAGACATGGCAAACTCAAATGATAAATCTCATGAGACTGGAAAGGTTACAGACAAAGGAGCAACCACGTACAGAGTTTGAACATTTTATGGACAGATGGAGCCTGTTTCTGACAACGTTGACCTCTGAATCTAGAAGTCAGTTATTGAACATGTAATAGAAAGAGCATGATAATTGTTGTGTATGTCTTCCATTAAGATGGGGTGGAGAAGGGGTGGGAGGGAGGGGAAGGGGTGGGGAGTTAAAGTGTTAAAATGTTGGTACCAAACCTACAGAATTGCCTGTACGAATTATGCAGTCTGTTACCAATAAAAATGATTTAAACATAAAGTGTGTCTATAGTCCATGATTGAATTGACAGTTTAATATTCTGTAGAAGAGTGAAATATGTCTGGAAGAGATCTTTGTTTATCGTGGGATAAACACAAAGGAATCCTGTTTAGAAGGAATAGTTCTACGGAATTTTAGCGGAGATTGGGTGGCGACGCCGGTAATTAGGAAACAAAATGGGAGCTGGCCAGACTTCTATGGTCTACGCCCTGATCGTGACTGAATAGATAGGGATGGGCTGGAGTGTACATTTTAAGGGGCTTCGACATTAGCTTCAGAACTTAGTACAAGAATAGTACTGGGCAGACTTCTATGGTCTGTGCCCTGAGAAAGGCAAGGACAAATCAAACTTGGGTATACATATAAAGTATCGCATATCAAGTAAAATGAGTTTATCTTGTTGGGCAGACTGGTTGGACCATACAGGTCTTTATCTGCTGTCATTTACTATGTTACTATGTTTCTTTTCAACTCATGGACAAACTTATCCATTCTGCAACCCAAATGGTACAGTCAACCTCATCTACGACAAGCATGGATGTGCTCCATTAGATTCTTGGAAGATACGGCATGCTTGACTCACAGATATATCGGGAGTGCCTTACCTGTTTCGTTGGCTATTTCTCCAACAGCACAAGGGAGGCAGTCGAAACAGCAGGACGGTTGTCCCCTTCTGGCAGATTTCCTGTATCCAACAGGACAGCTCTCACTGCAGACACACCGAGGTGCCTAGGGATTATGAAAGAGGTAGAACATTTTCTGTTAATATGTTCAATTTGCTTTCCCATTAATTCCTCTACCTCTAAGGAACATTGGTGCTTGTCCTGGCCATTTTTGAATTCCATCAAATTGTTTTGTCTACAACCCCCATTCAGAGGTTGCTCTATGTACACACTGCCCTTCCCCTAATAAAATATTTCCTTAATGTATCCTTGTGTCTGCCCTCTTGCAGCCCCATGCCATGATCCTTTGTTTTCCATTTTCTTCTTGACTGAAACAGGTTTCTGTCAGTACTCAGCTCTTTTGGTCTGGGAGGAAGTGTATTGGATTGGTTTGGGGGCTTTTTACGTAATCGTTCTGTGTCAGAAATTTAAAGTCTTGCGCAAAACAATACATTTTATACAATGCACGCAATCAAACTGGTGTGCCAGGTTTTTGCCAGTAACTGTAAAGCAGTGGTGTAGCTATGGGTGGGACCATTTTTGCCTGGGGCCCACCCAGCAGTGGCCCCACACTCCCATCTCTCCCTCTGCCACCCTTCCATGTCTCTGAGGCGGCCACAGTGATTCATTTTCACTGCCGGCTCCAGCCCATCAGGCTTTCCTCTGCCACTTCCTGTCAGAAAGGAAACAGGAAGTGATGTCAGCAAGGGCAAAACAAGGCAAAGGGAAGGCTCCTGAAGTGTCACAGGCAGCGAAAATGAATCACTGCTGTGGTCGCCTTTGAAGTTTTCAGTTGAAAATGTGTTTGTAGGCCTATGGGGACTAGGAGTTCATTCTATAAGGAGGGTGCCAACATTTTATGCAATGCTGGGCCATGTCTGAGCACCAGCGATGAATATCCGGGTTATAGCAGCCACCCAGAAGCTAACCGCGTATCGGCTGATATTCAGATCGGTGTGTGAACTCGCTGGGAGGATAAACTTAGAACAGTCTTTTTGCTGTCCTAACTTTACCCACTTTCTCAATGGCATTCATAGCATATTCGCCACTCAGCTTAGGTCGCAGCTGCGCCCCCCCCCCCCCTCCGAAGTGCATCCCACACCCCTCCAGGCACATTACCCTCCTGAAGCATCACCCCCTCCGAAGCACATCACCAGACCTTTCCTCCCAACAAGGGGGTGTGCGGAGCAGACGTGGCTGTTGGCTCTGCAGGTCCCCTGCCTCGGAACAGGAAGTAATGTTAGAGGGGGCAGGGGACCTACAGAGCCGACAGCCGTGCGACAGCTCTGTGCACCCCCTTGCTGCCTGCACCTGGGCGGACCGCTCCATTGCCCCACCCTTGGTGCACTACTGCACTTACTTAACTAGTTAGCGGACTGAATATCATTGGCTCTACCCAACCTCTACCTCTGGACCCACCCGGCACTAACTGGACAGTGCCTGGGCGATCACAGGCAATATTTAGCATCATTATCTGCTTAAAGGCCTCTTCAAGTGTTGGACTACCCGGAGGGCTTTAGTGGATCTGTAGTGGTACATAGAATGTTGATTCGTAAACTTTGCTTATTGGCAAGGAAGTGTATTTTACAGACCTGGACCTCTGATGCCCCACCTGAATTTTGGCATTGGCGCAATATGGTACATCAGTTGCTGTCTTGGGAGGCTCGGGAAGCAAAAGGCTCCTTTAAACGTAGGAGAGGTTTTTTGAAAGTGTGGAACCCCTATTTGAACTCTATGTCGTCTAGAGGCAGAAGCCTTATTTTGAATACGTTGACATGTCAGTGAGTTTGTCAGTGTGTCTGTATAGGAAGGGAGGGGGTGGGGGGCTTTTGTGGGAAGTTTGCTTTGGTGAGTGATGAGGGGTGGGGGGGATCTTTTTTTGGGGGGAGGACTAGGGGAGGGGGTGGGGGTGGGGAGAAATTCGGTGGTGTCAATTGATTTTTTTGTGGTGTGGATAAAGCAAGATTTTGAGATTGATTGTATCTGAAGGCTTTATTTTGTTTATGCTGAAACTTCAATAAAAATGTTTGAACATAAAGGCCACTGATGGTCAGCTGAGTGGAGTTAAACCCTTTTGAATATCGACCCCTAGGTCTGTATTTGCCCGGTTAAGGTAGCATTTCTATAAAGGAAAGTAAGCAATTACTTTCCTTTACAGAACAGGCTCCAGATAGGTGCCTTTTTGCACCTAAAAATAAGTGTCCCTTTATTTACCTTTGTCTTTCAGAGTTTCAAAATGTACCAATGCCTTCAGTGCTCACCTGGTTATACCTTTGGTTCCACAAGATGGCAGTAACGTTCAGAGAGATTTCATGCCCTGGAGATTCCTTGACATCATATTTGCCCACTGTTATCACTTTGCTGGTGTCATCGGGGTATATCTGGATGTTCTTGATGTCAAAGACAGTAGGTACATCGCCATTCGCATCAAAGTAGACTTTCTGTTCAGAATCTGTAGTAAAGCACACATCCCACAGGTACTGGAGGACCTGTCAAAAACAATGATAAAGAAAATTCTTTTTGCAAATATATAGAGAATCTACTTAGGGCTGGTGATTGTACAAATTTTCCCTGGCGTGCTCACCTCTGCTTCTCCTGCTTCCAGCCCACTGTTTCTCTTCACTACATCACTGCGTTGAATATCGTCTTGGCTGTTTATGTTGAAACTAGTCAAAAAACACCAGAATATTCAATACCAGTTACCAGAAACACCCTGGCATTGAATATCAGGGTCTGAATATAGGGTCCACCCTTTTACTAAGGTGCATAGACATCTACACGCGTCAAATTGGAACTACTGCCTGGCTACCGCGTGCCCCGGGCAGTAATTCTATTTTTGATGCATGTCCAAAACACACAGGTACATAAGTACATAAGTATTGCCATACTGGGACAGGCCAAAGGTCCTTCAAGCCCAGCATCCTGTTTCAAATAGTGGCCAATCTAGGTCACAAATACCTGCAAGATCCCAAAAAAGTACAAAACTTTTTATGCTGCTTATCCCAGAAATAAGCAGTGGAGTTTCCCCAAGTTTATTTTAATAATGGTCTATGGACTTTTCGTTTAGGAAGCCGTCGAAACCTTTTTTAAACTCCGCTAAGCTAACCGCCTTTACCACATTTTCTGGCAATGAATCCAGAGTTGAATTATACGTTGAGTGAAGAAAAATGTTCTCCAATTTGTTTTAAATTTACTACTTTGTAGCTTCATTGTGTGCTCCCTAGGCCTAGTATTTTTGGAAAGCATAAACAGATGATTCACATCTACCCTTTCCACTCCACTCATTATTTTATAGACTTCGGTGTCCTATCTGCTCTGTCATGCATGTTTTTTCAGTTGGTATTCGGAGTGGGTACCCAGCCTCCACCTGACTCACTCTTTTCATATCTCCTCCCACCAATAAAATAACATAACATTGAAAATCTCGGCGGTGTTTCGCCAATAAGTACATATAAGTTCATAAGTATTGCCATACTGGGACAGACCAAAGGTCCATCAAGCCCAGCATCCTGTTTCCAACAGTGGTCAATCCAGGTCACAAATACCTGGCAAGATTCCAAAAAAGTACAAAATATTCTATACTGCTTATCCCAGAAATAGTGGATTTTCCTCAAGTCCATTTAATGGTCTGTGGACTTTTTCTTTAGTATGCTGTCCAAACCTTTTTTAAACTCCGCTAAGCTAACCGCCTTTACCACATTCTCTGGCAACAAATTCCAGAGTTTAATTACACGTTGAGTGGAGAAAACTTTTCTCTGATTCGTTTTAAATTTACTACTTTGTAGCTTCATCGCATGCCCCTAGTCCTAGTATTTTTGGAAAGCGTAAACAGTCGCTTCACATCTACCCGTTCCACTCCACTCATTATTTTATAGACCTCTATCATATCTCCCCTCAGCCACCTTTTCTCCAAGCCAAAGAGCCCTAGCCACTTTTGCCTTTCCTCATAGGGAAGTCGTCCCTTTTCCTTTATCATTTTCATCACCCTTCTCTGCACCTTTTCTAATGCCACTATATCTTTTTTGAGATGCGGTGACCAGAATTGAACAGCAGTAGAAAATGTTTTCCACCGCGTGGGGCTTGCCCGTGGTAATCGGCAGTTTATGCGCGTTGATGCTTACTGCCAGGTTAGCACGTGAGACCTTACCGCCAAGTCAATGGGTGGTGGTAAGGTCTCAGGCCGAAAATGGACGCGTGATGGCTTTAATTTTGCCGCACATCCATTTTTGGTCACCAAAAAAAGGCCTTTTTTCCAGGCGCGCTGAAAAATAGACCTGCTCAAATCCAAACCATGCGCCTACACTAGCGTAGGCCAATTTTCGGTGCGCCTTAGTAAAAGGGCCCAAATGTGTATTCTTCACACCTCAACCTTGGCATCCTAATTCCCCTTTTTGCATAAAAATAGGGCTTTGTGGCTGTGACACCCTGAACCTTCATTCACAGTTGATGTGGAGGGGCATAATCGAATGAGGCGCCCAAGTTTTCATGAGGGCGTCCTTGCAGGACGGCCCCGCGAAGGGGCGAGGAAACCTGTATTATCGAAACAAGATGAGCATCCACCTTTCATTTCGATAATACGGTCGGGGATGCCCAAATCTCAACATTTAAGTCGACCTTAGAGATGGTCGTCCCCGGTTTTCGACCATAATGGAAACCGAGGACGCCCATCTCAAAAACTACCAAATCCAAGCCCTTTGGTCATGAGAGGAGCCAGAATTCATAGTGCACTGGTCCCCCTGACATGCCAGGACACCAACTGGGCACCCTAGGGGGCACTGCAGTGGACTTCACAAATTGCTCCCAGGTGCATAGCTCCCTTACCTTGGGTGCTGAGCCCCCCAAAATCCACTCCCCACAACTATACACCACTACCATAGCCCTAAGGGGTGAAGGGGGGCACCTAGATATGGGTACAATGGGTTTCGGGTGGGTTTTGGAGGCCTCACATTTACCACCACAAGTGTAACAGGTAGGGGGGATGGGCCTGGGTCCGCCTGCCTGAAGTGCACTGCACCCACTAAAACTGCTCCAGTGACCTGCATACTGCTGTCAGGGAATTGGGTATGACATTTGAGGCTGGCATAGAGGCTGGCAAAAAAAATGTTAAAAGTTTTTTTTAGGGTGGGAGGGGGTTGGTGACCACTGGGGGAGTAAGGGGAGGTCATCCCCAATTCCCTCCGGTGGTCATCTGGTTAGTTCGGGCACCTTTTTGAGGCTTGGTCGCAAGAAAAAATGGACCAAGTAAAGTTGGCCAAGTGCTCGTCAGGGACGCCCTATTTTTTTCCATTATCAGCCGAGGATGCCCATCTCTTAATCATGCCCCAGTCCTGCTTTCGCTACAGTGATGACATGTCCCTGTGAACTTTGGTCATCCCCACAACGGGAAGCAGTTGAGGACGCCCAAAATCAGCTTATGCCGATTTGGGCGACCCTGAGAGAAGGACGCCCATCTCCTGATTTGTGTCAGAAGGGTCAATGTGGCTTACATGGGGCAATGGAGGATTAAGTGACTTGCCCAGAGTCACAAGAAGCTGCCTGTGCCTGAAGTGGGAATTGAACTCAGTTCCTCAGGACCAAAGTCCACCACCCTAACCACTAGGCCACTCCTCCATTGCACCTAAAAATAAGTGTGCCTTTGACTTTCAGAGTTTCTGCTCCATAATTGCTGAAAAATGTACAGATTTTAAACTTGTGCAACTTCCACCCAAAACACACCTCCAACATGCCCCCATTGTGATTTAGACAAACTGCGGAGATGTTTTTTGGAAGAAAAACATCCATCTGCCGCTTTGCGCCGCTTTGGAGATGTTTTTCTCTTTTGAAAGTGAGTGCCATGGTGTCAGAAAGTCTAAATTGTAAAGCAATAATTAAACCCGTTCTTTATTTCGGTAGAATATTCAAATCTTTATTACCAATACCTGCCACGGTTCGACATTATTAGTGTTGGTGTGTGTACCGAAAGCATCTTCCTTGGCTCCATCTACAACCATGTTGTGCAGGGCATGTGCGTAGGCGTAAACCGCCAAGTAAGCATGATAGGAAATGCTTAGATCGTTCAGTTGAAAGAGCTCTGGATCTAGTTCTTTGAGGTCTTCTTCTCCTGTGCAAGGGATGACCTCTAACCCAGTCACCATAGCAGTCATGTTCTGTCCCTCCCATTGACACCCAAATGCCTTTTGCCAAAACAGCTTGGTGAAGGTGTCCTGTGAATATACAAAGGGTCTAATGCCATAGATGAAATCGATGAAGCCAGGAATGCCATTAGTGGCGCCAGTGAATGAAATGCTGCCATTGAGGAGCCTCCAGGACTCCCTGGTGAACAAGTGGGAGTTGATGGTAAGCCCTGACGAGACAACCCAAACGATGCTAGTGACGTTCTGGAGAGCAAGGAGTTCCAGGATAGGCCTGAGGTGCATTTCGTAGCAATTACATACAATCACGCTTGCTGAGGATTGACGAATGACATCCACCACCCTCACCAGCCTCTCCTTGGAGTAACGATTGTTGATCTTCTCCAGGAAGGCCACACAGCCACCGTTCTCCACCACTTCTTGCCGTATCTTCTGACTGCTCAAGCTTCTGACATCTGAGCTGGAGGACAGGATCCCCACCCAGGTCCAGTTGAAGTGCCGGAGCAGCTGAGCAATGGCCCGGGGCTGCAGATTATCGGGAGGGTAGGTGCGTAGGAAAGACGGAAACTGGAATTTATCACTCAGAATTGGGTGCTGTGATGAGAAGCTGATCTGGAAAGAGAAAGGTTTCCATTACCCCCTCATACGTGTTCATCGGACTATTGTAATGCATAAGATGAAATATCACTTGACATGGTAGACAACAAGTTTTGACCATCAAGACCTTCTATAGCAAGAAACTAGATCAAACCTTATTCCCAATCTGTATTTGCATGTTATTCTACCTAATATGTTTTTTTCTATATTTACAATTAAAATAGGAGGAAAAAGATCTCTGCCACTCTATCAACAAGTTCTACCATTTGCACGTGAGGAGGGAAATTTTTACCTGCAGAAATGAGCTTTTTTTTTAATGGCCGTTCTAAGTCCATTGTTCTATAATGTATGTTCTTTCACTCATTGGATCATGGAGTTTTTCCAGATAAAGATGACATTTTCAACTTTATGTGTTGTCTTAAAAGAAAAAATGTCCACATTAAAAAAAACAGATCCAGATTTCTGCTGGGTTTATTTTCCAGGATAATCACTGAGGTAAACAATTTGCATACTTCATCATAGTGTTTGCACCAGTGGAAGCAGCTTGACTGTTATTCCCAGTGGCGTAGCCACGGGTGGGCCTGGGTGGGCCAGGGCCCATCTACTTTGGGCTCTGGCCCACCCAAAATTTGTACTTCTTTAGTGTGGCTAGCAGGGATTCACAAGCTCCACCAACCAAGGACCTCCTCACTGAACGGACTCTTAAAACTTGAGCTGCCAGCAGCGGTGTCCTCGTGCTGCCGCTGCTAACCCCCATCCCCCGCACGTGCTCAGTTTCTGCACATGAGCAAAACTGAGAATGCATGGAAGCCAGCAGCAGCAGCAGCAACACAGGGGTACACCACTGGAGGCAGACCAAGTTTTAAGAGTCCATTCAGCGAGAAGGAGGTCTTTGGTTGGCGGGGCTTGCAGATCATAAGTACATAAGCATTGCCATAGTGGGAAAGACCAAAGGTCTATCAAACCCAGCATCCTGTTTCCAACAGTGGCCAATCCAGGTCACAAATACCTGGCAAAACATTCTATGCTGCTTATCCCAGAAATAGTGGATTTTCCCCAAGTCTGTTTAATAATGGTCTATGGACTTTTTCTTTAGGAAGCCATCCAAACCTTTTTTAAACTCCGCTAAGCTAACCACCTTTACTACATTCTCTGGCAACGAATTCCAGAGTTTAATTACACATTGATCCCCGCCAGCTCAGGCATTTCTATGATTTGGGGGGGGGGGAGAGGTACCATGGAGGAGGTGGCAGTGAAGAAAATTTGGGCCCACCAAGTTTACTTTCAGGCCCACCCTAAATTGATCATCTGGCTACGCCACTGGTTACTGCCTAATTTTTTCCCATACTAGTGTGGTTCTGGTAGTAGAGGACCTTGTAGCCGTAAAGCTTTGCTGTGCGTGCCAGCTACCTGCCCAAATCACCCATGTTAACCTATCCCAGAAAGGACTAGAAAGCAGGGGGATGTTCTCTCTCTGCTCCTTGGCAAGGAGTCTTTGAAGCATGATGTCTGTGTCTGCCCACCTTCTCTTCAGTATCAAGAAAAAGGAGCCTTGATTCCACAGACCCATTGGCATAAAAGCAGTGTGTTTTTTCTAGTGAAAAAGCTGCCAGTACTCAAATGCCAGGCCACCCTTCAGGGGTGGGGTGATCACTGAGGGACCCACCCCACAATAGCCAGGCCCCCTGCAAACAGTCACAGAATCTATGACAAGGCAGAATTGGTGTGTAGAACCTGAGCTCTTTCATTAAAACTTGGGGACCATGGGTGAATTTTAGCAGACAATGGAAAAGGTGCCAGTACTCAGTACCTCCAAGTGCTCTCTCAAAAAAAGCCCTGCATAAAAGTAAAAAGTTTGTGAACTCTAATCCTCTCCCCCCTTCCCCTCAATTTCCCTTAACCTTTATGTGTGATCTTGAATGAATCACATTGGTCAAAATTCTATGGGCATTTCATTGCAGGTGCTGCACAGTGAGATCCCGTTCTGTTATTTATTTAAAACACTTATAAACTGCACGATCCAAAAGTACTCGGCGGTGTACAATAGAACGATCATAATGTAACACCATAACATACAGGACAGACCAGTTACACATAGTAAAATAAATAAATAACATATTCACTGCATTGACACAATAGGCTGGATTCTATTTATGACTCCTGAAAAATCTGCACGGTAAAAAAAATGCACCTACATTTTATAGAATAGGCGTAAATTTCCACACGATATATAGAATTAGCCGAGCACCTCTTCACTTGACCAAATGTGGTCACGTCCATTTAGGCCATCTTTTACTTGGCGTCAATCCCAACACCTAAATTAGGCGCAGAGCGGTGTATTCTATAATAATGCACACAGATTGTACAAATGGCCACGCCCCCATTTCAAGTATGCAACTTAGAATTTACACTTACCACGTTACAGAATACACTTAGGCAGGGCCACCGAGAGGGAGGTAGGCAGGGGTGACAAAATTCCCCGGACCCGGGACTCCAAGGAGGGCCCGATGCCAGGGTCTCTCACCCTCTCCTGCTTCCAGGCCGCCAGCGCTGCAGTCTCCAGTCTCCAACTACCTTCCCTTTCTCAGCTCCCTTCTGTCTGCCATTCGACCCCCTTCATTTAAAAAAAAAAAATCTCGAAATCAGCAGCGCAGTGCCTTCTGTGTGAAAGAGGCAGATCGCTTCGGGCGGGCCTTTCCTCACTTTGTCCCACCCTCCTCTGATGTAACTTCCTATTTCTGCAAGGGCGGGACACACTGAGGGAAGGCCCACCCAAGGCGATCTGCTGCTTTCACACAGAAGGCACTGTGCTGCCGATTTTGAGATTTTTATTTTTATTTTTTAAATGAAGGGGGTCGAATGGCAGACAGAAGGGAGCTGAGGAAAGGTAGGTGGAGACTGGGGACTGTGGCACTGGCGGCCTGGGAGCAGGAGAGGGAGGCGACAGCAGTAGCGATTGGGGGGAGGTGGGGCGTGTCGGCGGCAATCCTTGGGGGGCTGGGGGGGCCTTGCCTCGGGCCTGGCTCAGTCTCTCGGCAGCCCTGCACTTAGGGCCCTGTTCAATAAGGTGTGCTAGAGTTTTTAGAGTGTGCTAAAAATTAGCATGTACTAACCATGTAGTCGCCCATAGGAATATTATGGGCATCTACATGATTAGCGCACGCTAATTCATAGCACATGCTAAAAACGCTAGCTCGCCTCTAGCACAGCTTAGTAAACAGGGCCCTTAGCGAGTTGTGCGTGTAAATCTCAATTAATGCCAATTAGTGGTGATAATTGCTTGTTAACATCCAATTAACTGCGCTGATTAACTAGTTAACCAATTAAGTTACACACATTGTTATAGAATATGCTTTGAATTCCACATGGAAATTAAGGCGCGCTATATAGAATTTGGGGGAATGTCTATAAAACTGTCAAAGACAGAACAAACCAGCTTAATTGTCAAAGGCCTGTCGAAATAAAATTGTTTTAAATTCTTTCCTGATTAACATTCTGTAATGTTCGTAGGCTCTGTGGCAACTCATTCAACAGCTTTGGACCTATAACTTTATAAACAGAAGCACGATATTCATCGAGCCTGACTACCTTAAAAGAAGGAACTTCTAAAAGGCAAGCATCAGAGGATATCAAGGCTCTTACAGGCCAATAAATCTGCAATGTCGAACACAGAATTGGGGAAACCAAATCATTCAAAGCTTTAAACACTAAGAACAGAATTAAAAAAAAATTCTCTGTTTGATAGGAAACCAGTGTAACTTTTTCAACACTAGAGACGTGGAAACCCACAGAGAAAATGAGCGTAATTTGTAAGGCCTTCAAAAATACTCCATGCAAGCTTATCAATTACAGTAGTCAAACTCGGCATAATAAAGCTTTGCCCAACCAATCTGAAATTTGCATCATTCAAAAAAATTATGTAATCTCCTAATCATATTCTCTTATAGATACCTGCGTACTCCAGTATAGGCACACTTCACATGTAGACACCCCGCAGTTAAACCAGTCATAGACCTGCGATGGTGCATCATGCTCCTTCTCTGGTCCTGCCCACATTTTTGAGGTTGATTTTAATTCTTAACCCCTTATCCGCCTGTTCAATACTCATGTTGTTTTAATCATTCCCAAAATAAAATGTCCTCCTTAATCTCTTAATTGTCCTATTTGTGTGTCATGAATAGTATGGAAACTCTGTTGAACAGGGCCTTGTCTCGTACATCTTTGCTTTGCATAATTAATTTATTAGAATTTAATATACCGCTCAAACTAACTAGCAGACCTGAGCGGTGTACATAAAATAATATAAAATCAAAACAAGAGTAAGAAAGGAACTCCATTTTTTAGATGGGAAAGATGTTCCTCATTCATACAGTAAGTGTAAGAATCAAACCTACACGCTAAAAAAACAGGAGAGGGAAGGGCATAATTGGGAAGAAGGGAGGGGAGGGAGAGGAGAATGAGAAGATAAAAAAGAAAAAATCAGTGATAGCCCCGCGAGCGCAACCCCCTTCAGAAGGTTGCGTTATAGGCTTGTTGGTATAACCAGGTTTTCAATGCAATTTTAAAGTTTTTAAAAGACGGTTTTTTAGCCCTAACAGAGAGAGAGAGAAAGAGAGAGAGAGAGAGAGAGAGAGTTCCATAAAAAGGGGTGGTACAGAAGAAAACACGGCGATGAGTAAATTCAAGTTGGGCAGATATAGGGCCTGGAAGTACCAGGCGAAAATCATTGATGGAACAAAGCAAGCATACAGGAGAATAGGGAAAGGTCAAAGATGCCAGACAGTCTGGAATTCCAGCTCGAAAGGCCCTAAAAGTCAATGTGAGAAGTTTGAATCTCAGTGGTGTTCCTAGGTCGACTGCAGTGGGCTGAGAACCTGGGGAATTGGGTTCAATTCCCACTGCATTTCCTTGTGACCCTCAGCAAGTCACTTAACCCTCCATTGCCCCAGGTACCAAAAAAAAAAACAGAGGGTGAACCCAGTAGAGACAGAGAAAGTACCTGTATAGAGTGTGTAAACCACTTTGGTTGTACCACAGAAAGGCGTTATATCAAGAGGAATCTGAATTATAGTTACGTCATGCAAGGTTCCACGTTAGGAGTCACAGACCAAGAAAGGGATCTAGGTGTCGTCGTTGATCATATGTTGAAACCTTCTGCTCAGTGTGCTGCTGCGGCTAAGAAAGCAAATAGAATGTTAGGTATTATTAGGAAAGGAATGGAAAATAAAAATAAGGATGTTATAATGCCTTTGTATCGCTCCATGGTGCGACCGCACCTCGAATATTGTGTTCAATTCTGGTCGCCGCGTCTCAAAAAAGATATAGTGGAATTAGAAAAGGTGCAGAGAAGGGCGACAAAAATGATAAAGGGGATGGGACGACTTCCCTATGAGGAAAGGCTAAAGTGGCTAGAGCTCTTCAGCTTGGAGAAAAGGTGGCTGAGGGGAGATATAATAGAGGTCTATAAAATAATGAGTGGAGTGGAACGGGTAGATGTGAATCGTTTGTTTACTCTTTCCAAAAATACTAGGACTAGGGGGCATGCGATGAATCTACAAAGTAGTAAATTTAAAATGAATCGGAGAAAATGTTTCTTCACTGAACGTGTAATTAAACTCTGGAATTTGTTGTCAGAGAATGTGGTAAAGGCGGTTAGCTTAGCGGAGTTTAAAAAAGGTTTGGACGACTTCCTAAAGGAAAAGTCCATGGATCATTATTAAATGGACTTGGGGAAAATCCACTATTTCTGGGATAAGCAGTATAGAATGTTTTGTACTTTTTTGGGATCTTGCCAGGTATTTGTGACCTGGATTGGCCACTGTTGGAAACAGGATGCTGGGCTTGAGGGACCTTTGGTCTTTCCCAGTATGGCAATACTTATGTAAGTTCATGACCAAATGAAATGTACTGTAAGGGTTTCAATTTAACTCCTTCCAATTTTCTTTAGAAAATAAAAAGACTATGTAGATAAATTTAAGTCAAAAGTAAAACTTTGGGATAGAGAAAAAGGAATCTCATACCTGTGGAATCTTGTAAACCCCTGATATCCTGGCCATGACTTCAGTCACTGCAGAGTGGATCTCCCCGAGGATTCCTGCCAGAGCTGGGTGAGCGTGGCACTTATAATTTGGGATGGTTTTGTTCTCCCCAGAGAGTACCTGCAGTGTGTCCTGTAGAGCCACCACCTCTGATAGACAAGAGTCCAGGATCTGGAAGCCCAGAGTATGGTTTGGCAGAAGATACTGGTTCTGGTTAATTTCTTCTATGGAAAACAAAATGGCCAATATGTCGCGATAATACCGTGCCTGGAATCTGTTAGAAAGAAACCAGACATCCTTCGTCATCTCATGCTATTTGAAAGATGCCGTGTCAGCAAAATCAACTTTTTCTTCTCATAAAAATAAAGCTGCACTTGATCTTCAGTTGTCCTTTCACTTCTTCCCAATAAACATCTTCTCTGTCTAGACCCTGCTTTCTTGAATTCTGACACCGTTCTTATCTCTACCTGACTCGTTAGCCTCTGAAGACTAGAGATTCTATTCTATTCAAGTGTTTATATCACATTGAATTCAAAGCAGCTTACAAAGAAGACATTAATAAATGCAGTTAAGAGTTACAGTTTTAAGCAGTAGATATATTAAGCTCTAAAATATTTATAGAATAGATAGCTCTTCAGACTTTTACGAAAAGACATATAAGTTGGTTGTGTTCTAATCTGAATAGGAATATCAGTCCAAAGTGTACTCGATTTAAAAATAAAAGAACGATCCAGCAAACGCTTGAATCAAACAAGATTAATCGAAGGGTAGCCAAGAATTAAGGAAGAATGAAAACGGGAAGAATGTCTACCAATTGGGTAACTTAGAAAATGTATTAGAGACTGAGAACATAATCCACTCAGTATTTTAAACTCTAAACAGGCTATTTTAAATTCAGTTCTACCATTTATAGTGCAATTGGATCAACAATGGTGAAGTCCTTCCAAATGTATGTGATCCAAAGCAAACATTTTCGACTCATTTTCGATTCATTTGGCCTTTCTCCTTATTTTCGGCCATTTCTCCATTTATTTCACATGTTCATGTCAGATCACTCTTGACCCCTGACGCAGGTGCTGTGCATCAAAACATGGCCCATGTTGGGTCACTATTGGAAGACTGTTTCTCAAGTCACACTATTAAAGATTGGGAGGCAGAGCTGT
This sequence comes from Microcaecilia unicolor, assembly GCF_901765095.1. Lineage (NCBI taxonomy): Eukaryota > Metazoa > Chordata > Amphibia > Gymnophiona > Siphonopidae > Microcaecilia > Microcaecilia unicolor. Next base: position 247,364,779 of record NC_044033.1, read on the forward strand.
TGGTGGGAGGCGGGGCTGGTGGTTGGGAGGCGGGGCTAGTGCTGGGCAGACTTATACAGTCTGTGCCCTGACAATGGCAGATACAAATCAAGGTAAGGTATACACAAAAAGTAGCACACGTGAAATTATCTTGTTGGGCAGACTGGATGGACTGTGCAGGTCTTTTTCTGCCGTCATCTACTATATGTTACTATATGTTACTAAAGGAATTGTGTCCCTATTTTGAAGGCTCTTGGTGATTGTTTTTGTTGTCTCAGAATTTAAAAAAGTATGGGACAGACATGTGGGATCCCTTAGGAAAGGAACAGTTATTTATATTTTGTCCACACCTCTTTCAGTAGTAGCTCAAGGTGAGTTACATTCAGGTACACTGGATATTTCTCTGTTGCAGGAGGGCTCACAATCTAAGTTTGTACCTGAGGGTTAAGTGACTTGCTCAAGATCACAAGGAGCAGCAGTGGGATTTGAACCAGCCATCTCTGGATTGCAAGACCAGAGCTTTAACCACTAGGCTACTCCTCCATGTTAGTGGTTATTGAGGATAGGCAGGCTGGATGGGCCATTTGGCCCTTATCTGCTGTCATGTTTCTACATACTATAATGGCTTCAGGCACACCTACACCATTATAGAAATACTAATGTAAACACACAGACTAGAATAGCCTGCACGTTTGCACAAAATTGACATTTTTTGGCACCAATGATACGTAATTGAGGCATATATTTATTATAACCAATATATTAAAGCCTTTATTCTGGTCACCAATCAAATTAAAAACATACTGAGCAGGAGTCCTCCAAATGCATTGCTGTCAGTGGGGGGCAGTGCGTCAATATTGTGTTTTCTGTCACTAAGGATAGGCAGTTTCCCTGGAGTCCTGCAGATTTTGCCTGTCCCTCACTATTGAAAATATGATATTGAAACAGCACCCCCCACAGGTAGGCTGCAGGTGGAGGACTCCTGCTTAGCTTAGAGTGAACAGTGCATATGGGTCAATATTCAGTCTGCGGTGGTCAGCAGTTTTTAACAAGACGACCACCGTGGGCTGAATTAGGCCCCAGTATTAGGGCAGCACTTTATGGGATTTTCAGGGCCACCAGAAATTATCTGGGTACCGCTGATGCTCATGGCTGGTACCTGGAAAGCTATCAGGGTAAGTTCGGACTATATGTCAGCGGTGTTCAGATAACTTCTAGGTCTGTCTCAAGACTATCCACAGACCGCTCAGAGTTCATCATGTTCAACAGCAACATCCGGTTATGTACCACTGAATGTCAACACTGGACCCGGACAGTATGGTTTTCACTACGTAAGAGCCACTTCTGGCCAGTTAAACCATGCTGAAAATCAATTTCATATCTTCCCAGTCAATATGTCTTACCCTTCACAACGAACTGGCTGAGGGATCTCTCTGTAATCAAGAATGGGGTAGATGACTTCGGTATAAGATGCTGATATCACCCCCAGGACAAAGTCTCCATCTGTGGAGAAGGGGGCCACCTCACGGAGTTCCAGCTCACATCCTGGGGCTAGAACTCCCCCCACAGGTGCAGTAAGCAGCAACAGAGTTAGCCAATCAAAAAGCTGTATCTTTTCACACATTTTCATAACGCGCTGGATTCATCAATGCCAAACAAGGAGGAAAAAATATGCAAAAGAAAAGGGGAATGGAAAATATAAAGCAAAGTGGAACATGGAAAGAGAGAGAGAGAGAGAGAGACAGAAAGAGACAGAGCATACAAAGAAAAGACAAGGAAAGGGACCAAAGATCAAACAAGGTGAAATCTAGAGCAAACAAACCAGGAAAATAATCAGAGGACTTTCCGAAACAGAAAGTAAAATCTAGAGAGAAGGCATCCAGAAATGAACAGGAATGATTAAAACGTGCAGAGTGTGATCCATAGAAGAAAACCAAAGATGCAATCAAAGACAGATCAAACAAATACAGTCTAAAATCCGGAGAGGAAAAGGCTATGGGAAACAATACCAAGGTGAATAATTGTGTCAAATGTATTTATATCTTCTCTTCCTGGGGATAATTTCACTAACCCTGTAATACTATGGCTATAATTAAACAAGGTAGCATTCAAATGCCTTCCTACACTCATTATGTAATGAGTAGGTGCATGATTTATAATAACGGGGCCTGGTTGATAATTATAACCTGATACGTCCTCTGGGATGAATGGGAAGAACCACACAAATTTGCCTTAATTTCAAATTCTTTACTTTTTCCTGTCGTTTCAGAAATTATGATAAACTCTTGTAAGAGGTGGCCCGGTAAATACTATAAGAGGGTCTATTCCCACACATAAAGAATTTCTTGGTTCGGGACCGACCAAAGCCGGGAGGCCAGAGACAGTTTAACCACACACGTTACACACTTCTTTCAGTAAATGAATCAGACCACTCCAAATTTGATGCTTTGAACCAACAAGTTTACTTTAAAGTCTCTTTAGGCAATTAATAGGCACAATGATAACAGCAAGGCAGTAACTTTTTCTAGGATAAGCAGCTTAAAATCTGTTTTACTCTTTCGGTATATTGTCAGGTTCTTGTGATGAATCTTCAATCTGTCCCAGTATGCAACGCTTATATTCTTATGTCTTTTTTATGAAAACGTTTGAGGACAAATGCAGGTGTTTCTTCGGACTGCAGATGCTGGCCAGCCCCAGGTTTCTTTGTCTTCGTTTGAAGAAACTATGAATACGAAGAACAATGTTCAAGCCTTATTTATTTTTTCTTTTCTTTTTTCTCCACTTTTATTATGATGTAACTTTTAGTTTTTAAGGTAATTTTTTCAAAGAGGTCAATTTAGGAGCAGAACTCTCTAAAGGGTACTAAGGTGTGCTATCTGATTTAGCACAGGATAACAGCACGCTCCAAGTACTAAGAAGCACTGTGCCCTCTAAGCTGAGTTGCAGTCCTCCAACTGCATTGCTGCCAGTAGGGGGTGATGTTTCAATATTGTGTTTTCAATTGCTAGAGACAGGCAACTTCCCTGAAATCCTGCAGAGCTTGTCTGACCCTCACTATTGATAATATGATAGTGAAACCGCACCACCCACTGGCAGGACCGTAGGTGGAGGACTCCTGCTCAGCATAGAGAGAACAATGCTAGGAGCCCAAATCCTTTGACTTTCAGGTCCCTTAACAGTAATATTCTGCTGACCACTGGCCTCTACAATAGCAGAATCTCTTTCCAGAAGACATTGTCCCACTCCCCTTCAGGTTTTTTAATTTTTAGGAAAATATCCTCTTCTTTTATGTGCCTATGACCAACACACCTACCCACATAATGAGAGAAAACATCTCTGGCCTATTAGTCAGTCTGGACCAAGGGAGGAGCCAGACCTCGACGGGAGAGGGGGGCCAGAGCCCAAGGTGGGGGGGAGGGCACCTTTTGGCCTGCCTCCCTGCTGCCGCCCTCCCGCCGCCACCTCTGCCCCTTGCCGCTTCTGCCTCCCCGCCGCCACCTCTGCTCCTCCCGCTGCTACTGGAAGGTACCACCTCTGCCACCCCACCACCACTCCCCCCCCCAAAGGTAGCGGCCATTTTTATTTTTTGTGTGCTCTTTCTGGTCTCTGCAAATATAGTAACCCTACCCAGAAGTCCTCTCATCTTCTCCTCCATTTTTCTTAGAATTCTAGGCCCAGTTCTGAAGACCTTGTACTCCAGAGCCCTGGGCTGGAGTTTCCATATGGAAGGCAACTTGTGTGCTTTGGTAACTTGTTACCTCTGCTTTTGCCATCAAATCATAGATGGGACCCAGAATCAGTCTCTGCTTTGAAAGAAAATGTTTGCATGGTCTGAGAACAGAGGTGAAGGCCTGGAATGCAATGGGATAAAAGAAAGAGATTGGGGGGGGGGGGGGTGAAGGGACTTATTGCTGGCTGGCTTTTTTCCCCCCAGATCTGACAATCCTATAGATATGAGCCATTTCTGCTTATTTATCAATTTTTATTTTGCTCACACCTTTTCATTGGTTGCTTAAGTTGAGCCATAATCAAGTATAGTAGGTACTTCCTTTAGCTGCTTAATGAAAGATATGTCCCATTATTTTCAATAATGCCTATTTACTAATAACTTGTGTTAATCACAAATTAATCCTCATTAATTCATCAACTTGCTATTCTGGACATATAACCTAGACTTCATTTAGAGGTTGTCATTTTTCTTCCTAAGAGTTCTTTAGTGTTCATCTCTGGTTGCAGGAGAATAATGTAACATTTGGGGAGAAAGATTAGGAAGAGTAACCCAGCACCAGAAGACAAAATGGCAAAGATCTCCACTGCAACCATGTTCTTTCCCTGTGTGCTGAGGTGTGCAGGAATGAAAGACAGCCAGACGCTCACAAAGACCAGCATGCTGAAGGTGATAAACTTGGCCTCATTGAAGCTGTCAGGTAGCATCCTAGCCAAGAAGGCCACAATGAAGCCAATGATGGCCAAGAAGCCCAAATATCCCAACATACTGTAGAAGAGTATGGTCAACTCATCGTTACACTCAATGATTAACTTCCCACTTTCAGAATTGGTGTTGTTCTTTGGATAGGGAGGGTGACTAGAAATCCAGTAAATACAGATAAGCAGTTGGATGAAAGAGCCAAGCATAACAAATAGGTTGGGTGTCTTGGGACCAACCCATTTTTGGAGGGGACTGTGGGGGTTAACGGCCTTGAAGGCAATGATCACTGTGACTGTTTTTGCTAATATGCAAGATACACTGATGGTGAAGATGAGGCCAAATGTAGGCTGGCGCATCATACAGGTGAGTTTTGTAGGATGGCCAATAAATATCAAACAGCAGAGGAAGCAGAGTGCGAGGGTGCAGAGGAGGAGGTAGCTGAGGCCACGGTTGTTGGCTCTCACAATTGGCGTGTCCTGAAACATGTAGAAAATGGAGAGGATGAGGAGAGTGACCAAAGACAGGGTAACAGCAATGGCAGCCAAAGCTGCTCCCAGGGGTTCCTGGTAAGACAGGAATTCTATTATTTTGGGAATGCATTTATCTCGATTCTCATTGGGCCACTGGTCTTCTGGGCACTTCCAGCACTCGGCTGTATCTGAAACAGAGGAGAAACACCAATCACAGACCCAAGCTATGGATGTAATATTGTCAATATCAGAATCATGTATGCAGTTGCTACCCAATGTTAAACAACTAATTGAGGAGACAAGATAAATTTGTGCTACCTAATGTTAAATTTTATCCAGACTGCTCAAAATCCAGCCAAAATTAGCCATCTAAATATTGAAGTAGTCAAAGTGGGATAGCACCGAAATTTCAGCTAGCAGAATAACCATATCTATTTAGGGGGAGCACACAAACAGACGTCCTAATTAAATGGATAAGTTACCCGTTAAATCTTAGGACCTCATAAGCCACTGATATAAAATGGATAGGTTGACTGAATATCAGTAAAAAGATAAGGGAATTAATCATTTGCTTATATTTATGCAGTGGCCATGGCTTGGAACAGTGCCCCCTACCTGCCCATCCATGCACTACATTTATGAGGCGCTTATGTTTATTTGTAACTCGCTATTCCGCCTTTCGGTAGACTATCGGAGCCATTTAGAATGTCAAAATGAAAAAAAAAAAGAGGGTGCTAAGTGTTGCAATGACAGAGCAATAGAGTCAATGATTAAATTTAAGAGTCAAAGTAGGGAAGTATCAACATGGGCTACCATTAAGTGCTATTTTACCGTTAGCCCGGGTTAATAGTATCTAGGTCTGATAGCATAAAATGGGACCTGTGCCCACATTGATAATTACCCCACAAAGTAGATCAGCAAAGTGTTCCACAATAGGAGAACAAGATTAAAAGGGATGGAACTCTTCTCATATGATGAGGTTGGCTCTTATTTGTGGAATGAAGCATTATGACATCACAATATTAGCTCTGGTTACCAGACTGAAATTCTTCACACTAAGGGGGGAAGTTATCAACATGGGTTACCGTTAAGACATGTTATCTACTATAATAAAACTCACCCTCAACATTCTGAAGACAACGTTCTGAAGTCACTCAGTCACTCACTGAAGGGTTCATGGATTCATGGTGGTGAAGCCACAACACTGACCATGTCTCTCTGCCCCGCCCTCGCATGACAGACCAATCAGAAAACACACCCTCAACATTCTGAAACACAAAGGACCATCACAACACCGTTCCCAGGCAACACTAGGCAACGTAAGACGGACCAATCAGAGGAAACTACGTGACAATAAGGGAGGAGCATTCCCCAGCAGAATGGCTCATTATCTGTGCAGCACGGAGAGCACAGAACCATCGCTGGAACGAGAGAAGAATATTCCTGCTGTGGGTATGTGCAAAAATAGACCGGGGGGGGGGGGAGAAATTTTTAAATGCCTAATGCCAGTACTGAAGAGTGCCAGAGGGCCTATAGCACAGACTATATTTGGGATCGCTTGACATGGAGTCAGATGAGCCGGAAAACAACGTGCCCGTCACCATCTGGGACGTGGGCGAACAGGACAAGCTGCGGCCCAGCTGGAAGGATTACCCGCGACCCAGCCAGCAGCAAACAGCAACCAAGGAAGGGGGAGGAGTACTCCTTCCCTGCCTAGGAATCGCTGGAGACTGGCTGCCAAACTAACGAAACAACCGCACACCGACGCACCACCTCCATCATTCAAAAGGCATCCACTCTTTCTTCAACAGAAATGCAAACTAATAATACAAAACAAACAAAGAATACATGGTTTCTCAGGCGGCTGCAGGTAACTCCCCACCCCCTTCCTCTTCCCCTTTTGCCCAAGCGGCCAAGGACGTGCCCAACCATCCCCAGCCTCAGGCAAGCAGTCTCCCACCTCGGGGATTCCCCGAGCACCCGGAAAAAGACGGCGCTGATTCCTGCAGCGCATAAATGTTCCAGCATTCCCCTGCAGCCAGCCTGAAATGGACCAAACATACCGGATCACCCCCCGAAGGCCCGAGACCGTGCTCTTCTCCCTTCCGCCAACTTAAAACAACCATCCCCGTCCTCAGGCAAGCCGTCACCCACCTCCAGGATGCCCAATGGAAAAAGATGGCGCTGCTTCCAACAGCACATTTCTCTTCCAGCATTCCCCTACAGCAGCCCTGAAATGGCCAAAAAGTACCGACAGACAAAGAACGTGCTCCTCTACCTTCCGCCCATCTAAAACAACACTGCTGCCTCAGCACAACACAAAAAAAAAAAATATGGAAAAAAAAAAAAACAACACTCAACAAAGACTGACCTCCCTACAACCTCATTTACATTTCACCAACAGAAAGACCCCCCCTCCACAAACCTCCTTGACAGACAAAACCACACACACACAATACAACAGAAACACACCCTCAAAGCCACACATCAATCCAACCCACTTTGCCAGCACAGCACAGCACATCCCCCAACCCCCAAGCAAAAAACAAAACAAAACAAAAAAAAAAGACACACATCAACAACCTGCACACACACCGCACCCTCACACACTCACACACACACACACACACACACACACACACACAAAATAACTCTGTGACACATACACACACACACACAAAAACCACATGCTAGCGCCCGTTTCATTGGTTTCGGAAACGGGCCTTTTTTACTAGTTTTACCACTAACTCATGCTATCTTAGCACAGGTCCCATTTTATCTAATGAGACCTAGTTATTAATAACTGGGGTTAACAGTACAACAGCATGTCTTAATTGTAGCCCACAATGATAACTTCCCTCCTTAATTAAAGAAAAAAGAAATGTCTCTAGAAATTGAAATCACTGCCATACATAATAAAAGTGAGCCTATAGGGTAATCAAGCCATTGTGACATCACTGACAAGATTGGCTTTTATTGGTGGAATGAGGCATTATGACATCACAATATTAGAAGTGATCCAAGTATAGGGCAATCAAGCCATTGTAACATCACTGATGAGGTTGGCTCTTAGGTATTGGTGGAATGGGGCATTATGACATCACAATTTTAGCTCTGGTTACCAGAGAATGAAACTCTTCACACTAAGGGGGGAAGCTATCAGTGTGGGCTACCGTTAAGATGGGTTATTTTACCACTAGCTCGTGCTATTTTATACCCCCCCCCCCCCCCCCCCCCACCCTTGCATTTATGTGCTATTTCATACACATCATTATAGAGTAGCACTTAGGGGCCCTGCTCGCAATTTCACAGGTAAGTGTACACATATTTATTTATTTATTTAACATATTTATATCCTGCACCATCCACAGTTCTGGGCGGGTTACAAAAGAACATTCATAATTAGTAAAAATAAACATATAATCAACATGCATATTAGTGTTAGTAATTTAGTCATTCATGTGTGCAAGGGATGCTTAGATTACTGAATTGTCCTTTCAATAAATATGGGACCCAAATGATTCAACTAAACCTACCCATGACATGTTGGGACTGTAGCTGGCAGCGTGCGTTACTTGCTACCAACAAATTCAAACGACACGTTTTAAGGTTTGGCTGTATTCCTCAAGGATTTTGAGAACCAATATTATTTGTTGATCAAGGAGTTTAATAGATGACCTGAGTTGCGGGTACTAAGAGTAGACCTGGATTGTGTTCCAATGGTATCTTCTGGAATTCTGCTTTGCATATGTGACAGCCCCCTGACGCAGGTGCTGTGATGCCGAAACATGGTCCATGTCAGGTCTTTAAATAAATACTTCAGTCTTGAAGGCCCTTTGTGCTGTTTTCTTCATGACAGGTTGGGTATATACAGCATCATAGCCTTGAGGAGTCAAAGTTGTCTCAAGTTAAAGTCTCACAGTATCTCTAAGATACATCGAAGGTGACTCACCTGTTTCATTGGCTATTTCTCCGATAGAACAAGGGGCACAGTCGAAGCAGCAGGAGGGCTGACCCAGTCTGGCAGAATTCCTGTATCCAACAGGGCAGCTCTCACTGCAGACAGAGTGAGGGGTCTACGGATTATAAAAGGATTATGACATAGGTACATAAACTCGGGATAATTATCTACTACCATTGTCTATCTTTTCTATCCATTCTTCCTTTGGTTTCATGCCATGTATTTTATTGAGTTTCTTTTGTTCCTCAGCTCTCAAGGTGATCTACAAGTAGGCTGCATTATACATGCTCCAACATGCCTGATTAGCTATCTGAAATGGACACAATGCAGATCTGCAGTGCCCACATAACGTCTGGGTCCTCTTTGACTCCACCCTAGCACTAGCCAGCTACTGCCATGGTGGTCACTGTTAATATCCTGCAGACCTCTCCAGTTAATTGCCACTGTCTATAGGGTGGGCCAGCCAGTATAGTTCAACTGGGCAGAAGCCTTTCCTTTCCGGGTAAATCACATTGAATATTGACTCCAAAATAAACGTGAAATAGACAGGTAGCCAGTGCATTTTTTTCTGGCAGAAAAGGTGCCGGTACTCAAATGCAAGGCCATCCTTCATGTGTGGGTGATCACTGAGGGACTTGCTCCACGATAACCAGGCCCCCTGCAACTCACCACAGAATCTATGAGAAGGCAGAATGCTTGTAGACTATGGTTCAGTTTTAGCAGGCTATGGAAAAGGGTCCAGTACTCAGTACCCCCTAAAAAAAAACCCTCTTTTTCTCTTGCTGAGGAGACACCTCAAGTAGAAGTTTTAAAGGCAAAGAGCCACCTGCCTGAGAAACAGCTATGTGATAGCGTGAGCAGGCATACGGCAACAGCCTTCCCAAATGCAGCCAGGCTGTGATTTAAAAGTGAAGAAAATCCCTTTAATTGTATGGTTCAAAAAGAAAAACATACAGAAACCTGTACCTCTCACAGGCTGTTAGCTACATAAAGTAACTTGGAGTTCAATTGCAAACATAATAGAGGGCCCTGGCTCCTATCAGACCACAAAAGAATCACAGCATATTCCTACTTCACAGCTACCCGTCTGGCCCTTCAAAACTATGTTTTGTAGAAGTTCTCTGGAGGTCTGCTTCTTCCTGCTCTGGACCTTCCTATCTTTCTCCAACCCTGAGCTTTTATTTCTCCTAGCTGAAACACACCCTCCTGACTGAGTTTTCCAGGTCTGACCCTGTGAGGGAGTGCACTTAAAGGGGACTGGTATCTTCCCATACACCCTGTCATAAGCTAATAGTCTTGTTGCCAACATTGATGACAGAATGGATGAACCAATCAGAGGATACAAAACAGCAAGCTGCACCAACAAGAAATACTATGATATCTGAGTGGCTATTTGTAGAATACCACTTAGATGCCCAAATTATATTTTCATGGATAAGTGTACACCTGGGCACCTAAATGTCATTATTCTGTACACTTAGGAGCACAGTTACTGTGTAAATGTAAGCAACTTGTTACAAAATTGCCCTTCACACGTTTATCTACCAATGTCAGCTAAACTATTATGTTACTTCTCACCTGGTTATACATCTGGTTCCAACGGATGGCAGTGATATTCAGAATGATTTCTTCCCCTGGGGATCGCCTGGAATCATATCTACCGACTTTTGTCAGTTCGCTGGTGTCATCTGGGTGTATATTGATATTCATGATGTCAAAGACAGTTGGCACATCTCCATTCACATCAAAGTAGACGTCCTCTCCGGACTCTGTTGTGAAACGTACATTCCACAGATAATGGAGGACCTATTGAACTCAATGATGTAAGAAAACAATCATGCTAAATATATAATCTCTCTAGATATGCTAAATTTATGACCTTCTTTATGGTCACTCACCTCTACTTCTACTCCCCTAGATGCCCATTTTCCCATTTATCTCTTCATCTCCCAGGCCTCTCTGTAGGACGGCTACCTCATCTACGTCAACTCAATCAGGCTGATCCAGTTGGTTTTGCCACACTGCATAAAGATGTAATTTTGATTTTCCCCAAGAAAAAGTAGGATTACATTTTCATGCTGGCAGTTGGGTTCACCCAGGACTAAACCAGATTAACTTGGGAGAGTTGACAACCCTAATTCCATCTTTTCTATTTCCAACTTTGTTCAGGACTCTTTCTCCCTAAGTTAGTCCTTCCTTCTCCTCTCCCAGATTGAGTGGGATTATAAGGGGAGAGCAGACCTGAGTCCAAACAGCCCTGTAAAAAAACACGTACTCAGAAACGCTCTTTCATTGTCCCCCCACCCCCAAAAAATGTGAATAAAACTAGTACTCACCAGCCTCTATGACAGCCTCAGATATTATTGTCAGGTCTCAAAGCAACAACTAGGTTCGTGAGCCCTTGGGCCACTGCCAAGGAGCGGCAGTGGCAGGCAAAACCACCCCAACCAGCACTGGGCTAACACACACACAAAGCAGGGACTGCAGACAGGGATAAGCAAAGCAGGAACACACTGGACAAGAACACTTGGACTGGAACACAGGACTGGAGCAAGGCTTCACCTGCACTTGACCACCCTTCCCTAGGAGTTGAGCCCCTGGGTGCAGGCGGCCGGCAGGACTTACCGGACTGGGCAGGAACTGGATACTAGCAGGAAACACACAACAGAGTCAAGACTACAAGCTGCCAGGCAGCCATTAAGACAGAAACACAGACAGGAGGGAGTCAGGACTAAAAGCTGCCAAGCAGCCACTAATAAAGAACACAGACACAAGACAAGGAAATGCAGACCAGAAACAAGACTAGGAACTAAACAATAAAACCAAAGCTAACTACACACAAACAAACAAGAACCAGGCAAGAACTTAGAATAAAACTGGACTAGGCAGAAGTGCACAGAGCACACCAGGGACCTTAGACGATGCAAAGGCCAACATAGAAGTTTCTAGGTGACTAATAAAGCCCATCAGCTGCAAAAGCTCAGCTGCAGCAATCACTAGGCAACTACGGGTGCTGTTCAGGTACAAACAAGGAAAGCAATTCTGGCAGCCTGGAAGATCTGGACTGAACTGGGCTGAAGTCTGGAACGGGTGACAATAAACAGACAGTCCATTGCAGCCACCAGGTCTGGCCACCAGAGGGCGAGGTGAGCACAGACAAGGAAACGGTCACAAACGTGACAATTATACTCAAGTCCGTTAGTGGTGGGTGCAGTGCACTGTAGATAGGTGGACCCAGGCCCATACCTCCCCTATCTGTTATACTTGTGGTGGAAACTGCGAGTCCTCCAAAACTCACCAAAAACCCATAGTGGTGTACAGTTGGGGGTAGTGGGTTCTGGGTGGGTTCTGGAGGGCTTAGCATACAGTATAAGGGAGCAACAGTGAGATATGTACCTGGGAGCATTTATATGAAGTTCACAGAAGTGCCCCATTGCTCTCCTGGGATGTGTGGAGAACCAGTCTACTAAAAATTCTGGCCCCTTTCGTGCAGTGAGGGATCCAGTAATGATTTTCTAAATTATGAATTCCATCAAGCTCCTGTTTCTAATATATGTCCACCGTTCATGATGTATTGTAAGCCACATTGAGCCTGCAAAGAGGTGGGAAAATGTGGGATACAAATGCAATAAATAATAATAATCATTTTAAAACTCCCAATTATTATTACCATTACCTGCCGAGGGTTGATATCATGAACTTTGCTATCTGTTTCTGCCTGGGGATGATTTTACTGACCCCTGTAATTCCATAGGTCACAATTAAACAAGTTAGTCCTCAGGTGTCTTCCTACATTCATTACATGATGAGTAAATGCATGACTTATAATAATGGGGCCTGGTGGATAATCACAGCCTGCCGCATCCTCTGGGATGTATGGGAAGAACCATACAGATTTGCTCTAATTTCAGATTCTTTACTTTTTCCTGTCATTTCAGAAATGTGATAAACTCTTTTAATCTGATGCTCAAACAAAGCTGAGCTCCTGAATTTAGGTTAGTGCCTTTTTGTGTTAGAGATCTGGGTAGGAATTGTGATGCCCAGGTTGAGATGTTCACGGTTTCCCCAGTAATTTAGGATCTGCTAAACATGGAGGCTTTTGTAAAGATGTCTAAAGACATCTGCAAATATACCATTTCACAGATCTACATGTTCATAAGAACAGCCATACTGGGTCAGACCAATGGTCCATCTAGCCCAGTATCCTGTTTCCAGCAGTGGCCAATCCAGGTCACAAGTACCTGACAGAAACCCAATTAATAACAACATTCCATGCTACCAATCCCAGGGCAAGCAGTAGCTTCCCCATGTCTATCTTAATAGCAGACTATGGACTTTTCCAAACCCTTTTTAAAACACAGATATGTTATCCGCTGTTACCACCTCCTCCAGCAACGAGTTTTAGAGCTTAAATATTCTTTGAGTGAAAAGATATTTCTTCCTATTTGACGTGGCCTACAGGTCTCTGGATTGATCTGTTGGGACTAATGGACAGACAATTATCTGATAATGACTAATTTTACCTTTCCCTTGTAACCAGGCTGCATTTTGATTAATATTTTAATTATGATTAATTGTTAGATTACAAGTTTTAATCACAATCTTTCAACTAAAGCAAGCAGGGATGTGGTGGGAAACAAGAAAAAGAGAAAAAAAGTTTTAGAGGTTGAATAAGGGGAGAAAATGAAGGGAGTGTTGCCACAATTTGGGTTTTCTGCCAGGTACTTGTGACCTGGCTTGGCCACTGTTTGCAAAACAGGATTCTGGGCTAGATGGACCATTGGTCTGGCCCAGTATGGCTACGCTTATGTTCTTATGTTTTGAAAGTATTTCCATGTAATGTCATTGGTCTTTGTACTTTTTGAAAGAGTGAAAATCACGAGGGGCTTTACACATGTAAATGCTGGAAATACACATTCAGGTGCTGATCCCACAACAGCTTGACCTCACTAATTGTTTTTATGCTTATATTTGGTCATCTTCCAGTCAATATTCAGTCCATGGCAATCAACGTTTTTAAAGCCACAGACAGAATTAAACCCAGATATTCAACACGGATCATGTCCAAGAACCAGTGTTGAACATCCAGGATCAGGGGGTGACCTTGAAATTATGTGGGTATGGCCAATATTTGGCATTGGCCTACCTTGATCTTCCTGATGGTGTAACACATAGGCGCGAACTCTGTGAGTGCCAAGCACCCCCAGTATTGAGCAGACTGCCTCATTATGTATAGGGAAGGGCAATTTGTATTTGGTTTGGCACCCTCAATAATTTTGAAATGTCGGCACCTGTGATGTGTAACACGGACTTCAGGGTAGGAGTGATCCTACTTGCTTCTCTCAAATCACAAACAGGAAAAAACCTCTACGTCAGAAAAGCCAAACAGGAGAAAGTAGAGGCTGAGCAAAGGATGGATCCAATTCAGGAGATATAATCAAAATCTGCTTTATTGATGCAGATATTTAGGGACCCGACACGGTCCGTGTTTCGGCGTATCACAACGCCTACATCAGGGGTCAAATCAATAATTCATTCAAGAGAATCTGGAGGAATACTGCAAATATCAAACCAGAGAAGTGCAATTCTATCAGGCTGATTGAGAGCCGCACGCAACTGATCCACACGAGCAAGTACTTGCTCCTGCCCATGCAGGCTCCAGCCTCAGAATGGCTGCCGCAACCTCTAGTGGCAGTCTCACGTTACTACCACAATAAGTTACACACATAACTGAGAGCCTGCCCATGTCTCACCTGTGGTCCACCCATGTGTACACTCTCTCACATTTATGTGGTATGACACATCCACGTACCTGTCAGTATTCTGTAAAATCACACATACAAGAGGCACATAAACAGGAAGTTCAGAGTAGAGAGTTGCACGGGGACAGAAATCTTACCTATCCCCGCCCGTCCCTGCTAGAATCTCACCCATCCCCACCCCTCCCCGCAAAAATTTAACCCATCACAACCTGTCCCCACCCATCCCCATAAGAATTTAACCCATCCCCGCAAGAATTTAATGGCACATAAAAGAAAATTCTGGTCAGCTCCCTCAGTGGAGGAGTGGCCTAGTGGTTAGGGTGGTGGACTCTGGTCCTGGGGAACTGAGGAACTGAGTTCGATTCCCACTTCAGGCACAGGCAGCTCCTTGTGACTCTGGGCAAGTCACTTAACCCTCCATTGCCCCAGGTACAAATAAGTACCTAAGCCGCATTGAGCCTGCCATGAGTGGGAAAGTGCGGGGTATAAAAAAAAACATAGTCTCTCTCTAGATTTGAGCCACATCACTGTAGGCAAGGAAGGAATGGAAGCTGAAACTTAGAACACTCTGGTGTGCACATGTAAGATTTGTCTCTGATTTCTGGCACTGTGTGCTGAGAGGTCACCACATGCATGCGCCAGTAGGTAAGGTGTCAGACCTGAGGTCTGCGCATCAGCCCGGGAGCAAAGAGGATTAATTGTAACATAATAAGTAACAGCAAATAAAGACCTGAACGGTCCATCCAGTCTGCACAATAGTCACACTCATTATCAATTCATGATTAAATCAACAAGTGTGATATTATATACTTTCTTTCGTGTTTCTGGAACATAGACCATAGAAGTCTATCTGGCCCTATACTTATGTTCCAACTGCTGGAGTTCTCATTGAAGCCCACTCCAGTCTATTCGTCTTCTCATTTGTGGGATACAGACCATAAAAATCTGACCAGCACTGTCCTTATGTTCCAGCCACTGAAGTTGCTGTTTAAGCCCTTTCTAGCCCATCCTAAACCAGACTACCATATATTAGACAAAGACCATACAAGTCTGCCCGGTATCGGCCCTAGTTAATCACAGCCAGAGTCGCCATCTAAGCGTCACTTGACACATCCACACACATGCAGCCATTTAAGGTTAGGATTTTTATAACTTCCATTTTCTAATTGGAGATCCTCTGTGTTCATCCAAAGTCTTTTTGAATTCCATCATCATTTGTGTCTGAACCACCTCCTTAACAGAAGACTTTCCACATTTGTGCTGTTAAAGCAAGGAGGAAGAGGAGGAGGAGGAGACAGCACTCAAGGTACTCGGTAGATGAGAGGCTGATGCAGTGCAGCTTACACTTCCACAGGAACCCCGCAGAACTGCTTCCATCCCCGCGGGAACCCCACAGGACCTGCTTCTGTCCTCGCAGGAACCCTGCAGAACTGCTTCTGTCCCCACGGGAACCCCACAAAACTGCTTCCGTCCCTGCGGGAATCCCACGGGTTCTGCGGGAATCCTGCGAACCCTGTTCCTGTGCAGCTCTCTAGTTCAGAGGGGGAGGAAGAAGGCAGGCCTTGAGCGTGCACAGAAGCTCAAGGTCCCACGCCTGATCACCCCAGTGCATTTTGGGACTGTGTCATTTAGAGTATCACTGCTCCAGGGGAGGGTGGGAAGGTACTAAACACAACAAACCCTTCAGAGCAGGAGTGGACCAATGGATTTCCACAAAGAAGAGGGACTAGAGGTAACGCATAAACCACTCTTTATTAAAACAGATGATCATCTAGGCTCTTGATAAAAACAACCACAATGTGCACCAGAAGATTTGAAAACTGAGTCCAATGGCCAAGCTGAATGACCCGACATGGTGTAGGTTTGTGTTCTCCCATTTTGTGCTTTTGAAGGTGCTAAACACATCATGGGGGTTGGGGAAGGAATAGAGAATTTGGGGGGTGCCATGGCACCCCTGGCTCCCCCTATTCTGACACCTGTGCTTACAGTATAGACACGTAAGTAGAAGCCTCATCTATGTCTTGCCTGTGCTCCTTCCTTGTGTAGACCCCTTTGCGAATACGCACCATGTAATTAAGAAGAATAGAGTTTAGGCAGCTTGCTGGTATATAGGTACCGACCCCTAATTCTATTCAGTACAGCAAAAGTTAAGCTCTAATTGTGCCAAAACAGGAGGAAATGATAGTTATGAGCAGTAGTGCACTTAGACTCTAGTTTAACTTGGCACCTATGTGTTCTAGTGTGTAACTGCAAATGGGGTGTTCACAAGGGAGAGGTATTCACATGGGAGGGGTGTTCACATGGGGTGTGTTCACAAGAGAGGAGTATTCACAAGGAAGGGGTGTTCACAAGTAAGGAGTGTTCACATGGGAGGGATGTTCACATGGGAAGGACATTGACATGGGTGGGGTGTTCACATGGGAGGGATGTTCACATAGGAGGGATGTTCACATGGGAAGGGCATTCACATGAGAGGGGTGTTCACATGGGATGGATGTTCACAAGGAAAGGGCATTCACATGGGAGGGGTGTTCACATAGGAGGGATGTTCACATGGGAAGGGCATTCACATGGGAGGGGTGTTCACATGGGAGGGATGTTCACATGGGAAGGTCATTCACATGGGAGAGGTGTTCACATAGGAGGGATGTTCACATGGGAAGGGCATTCACATGAGAGGGGTGTTCACATGGGATGGATGTTCACATGGGAAGGGCATTCACATGAGAGGGGTATTCAGATAGGAGGGATGTTCACATGGGAAGGGCATTCACATGAGAGGGGTGTTCACATGGGATGGATGTTCACATGAGAAGGGAATTCACATGAGAGGGGTATTCACATAGGAGTGTTCACATGGGAAGGGCATTCACATGGGAGAGGTGTTCACATGGGAAGGATGTTCACATGGGAGAGATGTTCACATAGGAGGGATGTTCACATGGGAAGGGCATTCACATGGGAGGGGTGTTCATATGGGAGGGTTGCTCACATGAGAGGAATGTTCACATGGGAAGGTGTGGGTGTTCCAACTATTCTAGCATATACTTAATAGAATACTATCAGTTACATGACGTAAGTGCTCATGCCAAAATTTAGGCCTGTTCTTGCCAGTTTAAGCTGGCATTCTATAATGGATTTGGCACACAAATTTTCCATTATAAAATGCTAGCTTAGTGCTCATTTATTTGGCAGCCTATATAGAATTACCTCCTATATGTACCCATATGTGTTCAGTTTTGGAGGCTGTATCTTGCTAAAGATGTAAAAAGACTGGATGCGGTGCAAAGAAAAGCTACGAAAATGGTATGGGATTTGCGTTGCAAACTGTATGAGGAGAGACCTGCTGACCTGAACATGTATACCTTAGAGAAAAGGAGAAACGGGTGATATGATACAGACGTTCAAATATTTGAAAGGTATTAATCCGCAAGCGAACCTTTTCCGGAGACGGGAAGGCAGTAGAACTAGACGGAATGAATTGAGGTTGAAGGGGGGCAGACTCAGGACTAATGTCAGGAAGTATTTTTTCATGGAGAGGGTGGTGGATATGTGGAATACCCTCCCGTGGGGGGTGGTGGAGATGAAAACAATAATGGAATTCAAACATGCATGGGATAAACACAAAGGAATCCTGTTTAGAAGGAATAGTTCTACGGAATTTTAGCGGAGATTGGGTGGCGACGCCGGTAATTAGGAAACAAAATGGGAGCTGGCCAGACTTCTATGGTCTACGCCCTGATCGTGACTGAATAGATAGGGATGGGCTGGAGTGTACATTTTAAGGGGCTTCGACATTAGCTTCAGAACTTAGTACAAGAACAGTACTGGGCACACTTCTACGGTCTCAGTGGAGGAGGGTAGTTAGTGGGGTCCCGCAGGGGTCTGTGCTGGGTCCGTTGCTTTTTAATGTATTTATAAATGACCTAGAGATGGGAATAACTAGTGAGGTAATTAAATTCGCCGATGACACAAAATTATTCAGGGTCGTCAAGTCGCAGGAGGAATGTGAACGATTACAGGAGGACCTTGCGAGACTGGGAGAATGGGCGTGCAAGTGGCAGATGAAGTTCAATGTTGACAAGTGCAAAGTGATGCATGTGGGTAAGAGGAACCCGAATTATAGCTACGTCTTGCAAGGTTCCGCGTTAGGAGTTACGGATCAAGAAAGGGATCTGGGTGTCGTCGTCGATGATACGCTGAAACCTTCTGCTCAGTGTGCTGCTGCGGCTAGGAAAGCGAATAGAATGTTGGGTGTTATTAAGAAGGGTATGGAGTCCAGGTGTGCGGATGTTATAATGCCGTTGTATCGCTCCATGGTGCGACCGCACCTGGAGTATTGTGTTCAGTACTGGTCTCCGTATCTCAAAAAAGATATAGTAGAATTGGAAAAGGTACAGCGAAGGGCGACGAAAATGATAGTGGGGATGGGACGACTTTCCTATGAAGAGAGGCTGAGAAGGCTAGGGCTTTTCAGCTTGGAGAAGAGACGGCTGAGGGGAGATATGATAGAAGTGTATAAAATAATGAGTGGAATGGATCGGGTGGAGGTGAAGCGACTGTTCACGCTATCCAAAAATACTAGGACTAGAGGGCATGAGTTGAAGCTACAGTGTGGTAAATTTAAAACGAATCGGAGAAAATTTTTCTTCACCCAACGTGTAATTAGACTCTGGAATTCATTGCCGGAGAACGTGGTACGGGCGGTTAGCTTGACGGAGTTTAAAAAGGGGTTAGATAGATTCCTAAAGGACAAGTCCATAGACCGCTATTAAATGGACTGGAAAAATTCCTCATTTTTAGGTACAACTTGTCTGGAATGTTTTTACGTTTGGGGAGCGTGCCAGGTGCCCTTGACCTGGATTGGCCACTGTCGGTGACAGGATGCTGGGCTAGATGGACCTTTGGTCTTTCCCAGTATGGCACTACTTATGTACTTATGTACTAAATAAATAAATATGGTGTCACATCAGCGGTTCAACAGTGTGTTCTGTCAGTGGCCATAATGCAGCATTTATAATATCATTCAGAAGGATACTATGTATTTATCTACTTCCCTCCCGCACAGTAAATCTTTATATGGGTGCATAAATTCTACCCAGAAAACCTCTTTAGTGCAAGGGTCCCCTTCTTCCTTGATCTTCTGAGGGGGGGGGGGGGGCCTTTCCAAAACTGTGGCTTGGGGCTCATTTGAGTCTCTGCTGCTATCAGTATGGAAAGGTTACTCTTCGTATTGATTTCTGTGTGGGCTATGATAGAAGATGAGAATAAGCAAAAGATGTTATAATACATAAGCTTTGGAGACCGTGCAGGTTCCTTCTTCAGATGTGGTTGTAAGGCTGAGGGAAACATGTAGAGTAAAAAAATATGCTTGTGTCCATGTCCTACATCATTTCTTTGAAGTAGCCAGCATGGCTTCTAAAATGCTACAATATAGAATGAAACATACATTATTATTATTATTATTAATTTATGGTCCCATTCTCTTCAATCCAGTTTTTCTTCATTGTAGTCCAAGGAAGAAACTGATGATTTCACAATTTGGAAGGGTTTAATGACTTCAACTGTCCTGTCTCAAAATTTGCACACATTGGGCTACATTCTATATATGTTGCCTGGAAAATCCATGCGGAACAAATTTATGCTTAAGTATATTCTAAAAGTGGTGCCTAGTTTTAGGTGTGGTATACAGAATATGCATAATCTATAACAGTGTGTGTACATTTTGGAACACCCATGAAACTCCCATTTCCCCACCCATAACCATAGCCCTTTTTGGCTACATGCATTAGAATTTAGATGCTCTGCATTACAGAATGTGCTTAGCGAGTTCTGCACGTAAATTCTAATTATTGCCAATTATTGCTTGTTAAGCACTGTTAAAAATGCTGATTGGCTTGTTAAGCCAATTAAGTAACATGCATTATTAGAGAATACGCTTGGATTTTATTTATTTATTTACTTGCTGCATTTGTATCCCACATTTTCCCACCTATTTGCAGGCTCAATGTGGCTTACATTATTTTGCAACAGAACAGTAGGCATGCTATGTAGAATCCAGGGGATTGCACCAAATTCATCAGTGAAAACACTCCTGTATTCTCAACAGAGAATATGCCAAAGCAAAACTATCCCCTGCATGAGGAGAACGTGGTGAAGGCGGTTAGCTTAGCAGAGCTCAAAAATGTGGGGTTTCCTAAAGGACAAATCCATAAACCACTACTAAATAGACTTGGGAAAAATCCACAATTCCAGGAATAACATGTATAGAATGTTTGTACGTTTGGGAAGCTCACCAGGTGCCCTTGGCCTGGATTGGCCGCTGTCGTGGACAGGATGCTGGGCTCAATGGACCCTTGGTCTTTTCCCAGTGTGGCATTACTTATGTACTTATGTACTTATGTCTGTGCCCTGAGAAAGGCAAGGACAAATCAAACTTGGGTATACATATAAAGTATCACATACTTTATATGAGTTTATCTTGTTGGGCAGACTGGATGGACCGTACAGGTCTTTATCTGCCGTCATTTACTATGTTACTATATGTTACACTGATATTCTAAACATTTATATATGCCTAGGTGTCTGAACAGGGTGGTCCACCCAGGCTCTGGCCCCAACAAAATATTCCTCCCATCCTTTGGCTCCTTACCCCAATGGTCTGGCATCTCTCTGTCTCACTCTTCCTTCCATTTCCTCCCTCCCACAATCTGCCATCTCTCACTCTCCTTCCTCTGCAGCCCTCCATACTTGCCTCTGGGTGGCAGCGAATCTATTCTTTGAATATATCCTGATAGAAATACGTTTTTAGACCTCTCTTGAAATTATGAGAACAGGTAGATAGTCTACAATATAATGGGAAATTTTTCCACTACGATATTATGAGAAAAGTTTCCAGAGTGTAGGTTCAGTTACACTGCATATAGCATGACAGACAATGTCAAGCCAAACGTACTTAAAAGAGGGTTTTTTTAGGTTTTGCCAAGCTGAACGAAGTGTCTGTGAGAAAACTGTGACGATTTGGCTTTTTCACCTATCTTTTGGTGGGGCACTCGGGACAGAGAGGTAATGTTTGTTTCTCTTTGTCTTTGCTTCCTCCCCTTCCCCCTCTCCTCTTCTCTCTCAACAACTTCTCCTTCTCTTGTTTCCTTTTTCTGATGAATTCTCTCTATTTCTTTGATTTATATTGTAAACCACCATGATGGTCACTGGAGTTCGAAGGGCGGTATCGGCAAATGTGTCTTAAATCCAGCCCTGGCTTGAGAAAGATACCAAATATGATCCAACTTCTTTATCCATTGTCCTGGTACCTATCTTCCCTGTCAAACTTGTCTGTATTTCATTAACTTTTCCACTAAACATCAACACCAGTGCAGTTGAGAAAAGTGGCTTGGGTTAATACCTCCTAGGGCGCCCTGTGCCATTGCTGTAACCCTCATGTACCCCTCTGTAATAACATGTCTTTACCTAGGAATACTAGTTTACAACTGGATAATATATTATTAACTTTATACCATCTCCTTTGGCCTTTGGAAGCTTACATTCAGTGTAGAATTCAATAAGGACCATCTATTCTAGAATTAGATACTGTATGTGTGCATACCATCATGATCATATCTGCATATTAGAATTTAAAATCCCAATTATTATTATGAATACCTGCCATGGCTTGATATCATGAATACTGCTGTCGATACCAAAATCATCTTCCTTGGCATTACCCACAATCATGTTATGCAGGGTGTGTGCATAAGCATAAACAGCCAGGTAAGCATGATAAGAAATGCTTAGATCATTCAACTGAAAGAGCTTTGGGTCCAGTGTTTTGAGATCCTCTTCCCCTGTACATGGGATGCTATCTTTCCCAGTCACCATATGAGTCATGTTCTGGCCCTCCCAATGACATATGAATGCCTTTTCCCAGAAGAGTTTGGAGAAGGTGTCCTGTTGATAATTCGAAGGCAACATGCTGTACAGAAAATCGGTGAAGTGAGGGATGTTGCTGGTAAAGCCAATGAACACCAGGCTGCCATTGAACAGTCTCCATGATTCCTTACTGAACAGATAGGGCTTGAATGTCCATTGTGTTGAGAAGATCCAGATCAAGGGACGGATGTTGGCTACAGGAAGGATCTCCAGAACAGGCTTGAAGTGTATTTCATAGCAAATGCATATGATTATATTCACCGAAGACTGATGAATCACCTCAGCCACCCTCATTAATCTCTCTGTACGGTAACGATCATTGATCTTCTCAAGGAAGGCAACACAGCCACCATTCTCCTCCACATTCTGTCGTATCTTTTGACTGCTTAGGCTGGCAGTGTCATAGTTGGAGGCCAGAATTCCCACCCATGTCCAGTTGAAGTGTCGGAGCAGCTGGGCAATGGCCTGGGGTTGTAGAGTGTCTGAAGGGTAGGTGCGTAAGACAGAGGGAAATTGTATCTTGTCACTCAACATTGGGTGCTGTGCTTGGATGCTGATCTGAAAAGAAATGTTTCCATCATCTCTCTCTTACATTTCCACAGATGTGTAACACATATGGGTGACTTGAGTGTTCAATGGTCAAAATTATAAAAGTTATTGTTAAATAACCATGTGGTACCCTGGACCAACTGGAATCTATCGTACAGGTTTTACAAAAACAAGGAGGTGTGATCTAGTAGAAAAAACATTGAATGATGAGAATGGCAAACTTGAAATTCTCTCATATACTACGTGTCAAATATTCTCTGTCATAATCTTATTACTTTCTCCTCTTCTACCTCAGTTCTTAATTCAGAACTGTCATTAACACTGTTTTTCTGATCTTGGGTCAATCACAATGTCTCCTTCAACTTTCATGCAGCGTAAAGTACTGGAAATGAGAAAATGACATTTTATTACAGTTGCTAAGTGCATCATAAGGTTTTCTGTTCTGGAGAGTCTAACCTATTCGGGATTTGAACTCCTTAAATCTATGGATGCCCAATTCCAGATTCCCTATAAAAAAGAAGTTGGAAATGGAACTCCATCCATGCAATAAATAAATTAGAGACATGATGATAAACTTGAGTCAAGAGGTAATGCAACGGTTGTTTGACAAAGACATCTCATACCTGGGGGATCCTGTAAACCCCTAATATTCTGGCCATGACCTCAGAAACCGATGAAAAAAGCTCTCCAATGATTCCCGTGAGAGCCAGGTGAGCTTCACACTTATAATTCGGGATTGTTCGGTTTCCACCAGTCAGTAATAGCAAAGTGTCCTGGAGGGCAACTACTTCCGAAAAACAAGAATCCAGGATCCGGAAGCCCAGGGTGTGGTTCTGTAGCAGATACTGGTTCTGGTTAACTTCTTCTATGGCAAACAAGATGGCTAGTATATCATGATATAATCGTGTCTGAAATCTGTTAGGAGTAAATCAACCCTTTGTCATCATGTTTCATTATTTGGAAGATGCTGTGACAGGAGAACCCTCCACCCTTCTCATTAACATCAACCATTTCTTTTGAAGCCAACATGGACCGCATCATTCTGGTTCTCAAAGTCATTTTGTCTTATAACTTGAGCTTTTCATGTGAGTAATAGATGCTACATATTTATGGAGGAAAGGAGATTGGATACTTCTGGTGAATAGATACTTTGGGCATGTGTGAGGAGGAATTTATGCATCTAATTTAGCTGTCTGAAAATTGCCTATCACTCTACTTTCCTATTATTAATGGAATTCCTTTTTTTTTTTTTTTTGATATCCTAGCATTTGTATTCTGCTCAGGCATCACCTGATGGGTGATATATTCAAAAATAAAATAAACTTGAAACTTAAAAAAACACTGGCTCTCCCCCAAATGCTTGGTTTTACTCATGTTGAGGAGACATTCATGGAAAGGTGTTTCGGAGGAGAGGGGGCAAAAAAAATAACATATTTTCAAGTCTATGTGTGTTAGTTTCAATTACAAATTTACCCTCCCCACCTAAAAAATATGTGATATTTGAGATATTTTATGCAAGTAAAATACTGGATAGGCAATCAGAACAATTCTGTAAGCTGGTGACTAGAGCAATGCACCCCTTTAGGCATCAAAGGTGTCTTTAATTGTCAGTTTTGTGCATAATGCCCTAGGCTCTGTTCTATAGAGTCTAAGTGTGATAACTCGTAACTCCAAGGTGAGCATAAACATGAGAGGTGCATCAGAGGACCACGGGTGTGGTGCCAAGTAATGGGCTAAGGCCCAGATTCTATATATAGTCCCTAAATAAAATCCATGTGGAAAACATTTCCACTTAAGTGTATTCTATAAGTGATGCCTATATTTAGGCATGGTATATAGAATACACTTAGTTGATTTCATAGCTCCTAAAACTACATGCTTCCATTTACACCAACAAAAATGTGGTGTAAATCCCAGTACGTAGATTTAGGTACAAAGGGCCATATTCAATAACAATGTATGTAAATTTCAGAATGCCCACAAAATACCCATTGCCCTGCCTATAACCATTATTTATTTTATTTACTTGGATTTTGCTCACACCTTCTTCAGTGGTACCTCAGGGTGAGTTACATTCAGGTACTCTCACAATCTAAGTTTGTACCTGAGGCAATGGAGGGTTGAGTGTCTTGCCCAGGATCACAGGGAGCAGCAGTGGGATTTGAACTGGCTGCCTCTGGATTGCAAGACTGGTGCCCTAACCACTAGGCCACAACCATGTCCCTTTTTGCCTGTGCACATTAGAAGTTAGGCACGCTGCATTACAGAATATGCTTAGTGAGTTCTGTACGTAAATTCTAATTATTGCCAATTAGTGCTCGTTATTCCTGGTTAAGTGCTGTTATCAACACGAATTAGCTTGTTAAGCAAATTAAGTTACGCGTGTTATAGAATACGCTTGGATTTTGGCACAGATCTCTAGGCGCGCTATATCTGGTGGATAACATCTAGAATACTATAAGTTAAGCTTCACTTGGCAAACAGCCATAGCCATTTACACCTGCCATTGACATGGCAATAAGGCGTCAAGTTTTGGAGTGCCAATATGGGTTTGCAGTAGTGTTCTATAATGATTCAGGCACACCTAAGTGTCATTAATGTGTAGTTGCATAAATCAAGGCACCAAGTTACAGAACTGCCCCTAATGTCTTCATCTGGGTAAATTAGTAGAAAGAAATTCTAAATCTCACTTGAGCAATTATCTGATTTTTCAAGATATTCTCATATGTGGAGGGGCATTTTCAATATTTATTTTATTTATTTGTTGCATTTGTATCCCACATTTTCCCACCCATTTGCAGGCTCAATGTGGCTTACATTGTTCCGCCATGGCTATCGCCATACCAGAATAAAAGATACGATTATGATGTCTTAAATCCAACTTTGGACGTTTTGCAAAAAATGTCCAAAATCTGAATAAGAGAGGTCATTTTCAAAAAACAAAAATGTCTTTTTATTTATTTTTTTTTAGAAAATACTGTTTTGAACAAGGTTTTGTGATTTGGACATTTTGTTTTTTGGTCCATTTAAAAAAAAAAAAAAAAAAAAAAGGTCCAAGTGCAAA
The DNA here is from genome assembly GCF_901765095.1 of Microcaecilia unicolor. Classification (NCBI taxonomy): domain Eukaryota; kingdom Metazoa; phylum Chordata; class Amphibia; order Gymnophiona; family Siphonopidae; genus Microcaecilia; species Microcaecilia unicolor. The sequence goes on from NC_044033.1 coordinate 247,390,919, forward strand.
ACGCACAAAATCAAGACATTGGGATGTAGGAGGAGCCAAAATTTTTAGTAGACTGGTCCTCCAGACATCCCAGGAAAGCGATAGGGCACCCTAGGGGGCACTGCTCTAGACGTCATATAAATGCTCCCAGGTACACACTCTCACCATTGCTCCCTTGTCTGCTGAGCCCCCAAAATCCCACTACCCCAAACTGTATTCCACTACCATAGCCCTTATGGATGATGGGGGCACCTATATGTGGGTACAGTGGGTTTCTGGTGAGTTTTGGAGGGCTCACAGTTTCCACAAGTGTAACAGGTAGGGGGAGGTATGGGCCTGGGTCCATCTGTCTTCAGTGCACTACACCCACCACTGGACTACTCCAGGGATCAGCATGCTGCTCTCTAATGGACCTGAGTATTACATCTAAGGCTGGCATAGAGGCTGAAAGTACTGCTTTAAATCACATTTTTAGGGGGTGGGAGGGGGATAGTGACCACTGAGGGATTAAGGAGAGGCATCCCTCATTCCCTCCAGTGGCCATCTGGTCAATTAGGGCACCTTTTTGTGCCTTATTCTTTATAAAAACAGGTCTATCTCAAAACATCTTAGTTTTAGTCCTGAACGGTTTTGTTTTGCTCCGTTATGGCTGAAAAACATTCAAATGTTAGGAATGCCCAGATCCTGCCCTGAACATGCCCCCTTGTGATTTGAACGCACTTCTGATGGACTTCATAGAAAAATGTCTAAAAAATGGTTTTGAAAATACCAATTTGGACATTTTTATGAGAAAAACGGCCAAATGCAGATTTATACCACACTTTGGACGTTGTTCACTTTTGAAAATGAGCTCCTTAGTGACATAAACACAACCAAACTATGTGCTCCTTTTACAAAGCAGTGCTACCGATTAGAGTGCTCTGAATGCAAAGAAGCCCGTTCAATTCTCATGGGCTTCTTCGAATTCCACTCACACTAATCTGTAGTGTTACTTGCTAAAAGGAGATTCATGTAATGCTGCTTGGTCCCCTTTTCTTACCAGCTGATATATCTCGACCTTTCTCCTGGTTAGCAGTCAAACTTAAAATTCCTAGTTGAGGCATCTTACCCCTCACAGTGCGCTGGCTTAAGGATCTCTCTGAAGTCAGGAAACGGGTAAATCACACTAGTATAAGCTGGAAATATCACCCCCAAGACAAAGTCTCCATCCATGGAGAAAGAGGTCATCTTCTGGAGCTCCAGTCTGCATCCTGTAGTTGTGACTTTTCCTGTGGCATCAGCAAGAAGCAGGAGAACCAACCAGTCACAAATCCTCATTTCCTCAGCACTCATCCCTTTTCACAAAACCTCTGGTTTGATTATGGGAAGCAGAGATGATACAAAGGTAAAGACATGAAGAGACACAGCAAAATGAAGCATGTGTAGCAAGAAAGATCATAGAGACAAAGTGAGATCAAGAAAGAAGAGACAAGAAAACAGATTACAAAAATCTAAAAACAGAAAGTGCAGAGAGAAGCAAAAAAGAAATAATAGAAAAAAATTCACCACAGAGGTTAGAATCAGAAGAAGAAAGTTCTAGGGGAAAAGCAGAAGAAAATCAAGTTTGGAATCTGCAGAAAAAAACAAGATTTAAAAAATTCTTAGATCTGAATAACTGCAACATCTGTCTTTAGAGGTAAGGAGTTCATATCTTCTCTGACTGGGGTTCTTTCAACGACCCCTGTAATTTTGTAGTTGCAATTACACAAGGTGGACCTCAGGTGTCTTCCTGCACACATTACATGATGAGTAGGTGCAAGACTTTTAATAACGAGGCCTGGTTGATAATCACAGCCTGCCGTGTCCTCTGGGATATATGGGAGGAACCACACAAATCTTGTCTAATTGCATATTCTTTAATTTTTCCTGCCATTTTAGAAATGAAAATTAACTGTGTTTGACAAGAAATAAGCCCCTCACAGATACATGGAGAGAGTTAAATAAAAGACTTGGAGATACTGAGAATCCTCAGGTTCAATGATGGAATGTGAAGGAAAGCATGGAACGGGCAAAAGAATACAGAGCTTTTCCTCTCTGGGCCTGAATTCATGAGAATGGTTGAAGGTTACGGAACCTTTCGTCTGTAAGACTAAATGGCTCAGAAGTTAGACACAGGAATACAGTGTTTGAATGGCTCAAGTGATGGTCACAGGTATACAGAACTTGTAACCCTAACACATCGCTGTTTAGGTAATGAGCACAGGATAATTTCCAGACCTGAAAGACTCAGGGATATAGAATTTATCACCCCAAAAATTAGATTATTGCTGACACAGTCTGGTTTGGGTGCAGGGATGCAGGATCTCTCACCTCTAGAACTGGATGGCTAAGGAGATGGAAGTAAAAAAGAGAGGGTTCCAAGTACACCAAGAAACCAAACCAAAAACAGACCTCCAGGAACAGAACGAAGGTAGACTTTATTGTAAAGACCGACACGGAATGTATTTCAGCATTCAAGCACCTGTGTCAGGGGTAGCCAAAAAGTCCTGTAATAGTAATTTTTGCAACAACACCACTGTTGGTACTTGAAATTGTATCCTAGATGCTCCTCTATATAGTCACAATCTAGTAAAATCCCGGCAAAAAAGCCAAGATTAAAAACGCTTCTTTCGTATAATGCACAAACCTCGGTCCTGAATGTCAACAGCGTTTTCTAATAAAACCGCCAAACTAGCGATGGGGACAGCGGTACAAAGAACACAAGTAAACAAGAACTGTAATACTGAGATAGCTTTATCCCCACGATATTCAAAACCATTTAATCCGCCAGGAACGGCTCCTGGGCGGTTAAAGGGTACTTAACCTGCTATCCGGCAATATTCAATGGGGGATAGCCGGCTAGCGCCTGCTGAATATTCCTGGTTAGTGTGGGATAGCCGGTTATATAACTGGTTATCTGCCGCTTTTCAGTGAATCACCGGCAAAGTTTGGTGGCCAAATCTGACCGTGTCAATAGCAGGTTTATCTTTGGCCATTATGAACTTAGCCGGCCATGTGGTGCAATCAGTAAGATGCTTGCCTACTGCATCCACAACCTGAGTTCAAATTCCACACTAGCCAACTCAGCCATCCATCCACTTTCACTTGGCAAATGCATACCCAGCCTTAGCCAGGGGGGTAAAAATGACTGGGGAAGGTTAATAGCAAACCATCCCACTAAGTCAGCCAAGAAACCATCACACAAAAGGCAGTCCCTACAAGTTGTTTACAACTATAGTATACAGGGAGATGATTACCCTTACCTTTTTTTTTTTTTTAAACTTGAGCTTGGATTTGGGTTCACCCAAAAAGACTGGTAATGCTGTTTCTTCTCAACAAGAAGAGGATGTCTTTGGTTCTATAGGGTGCCTTTTTGAGATCTCTGAGACTGCTGTTGCTGCTGCCTTTGCCTTAGGAACTGAAGGCATTCTCCTTTTTTGGAAGAATTGCATTCTGAACAGGTTGGGCTGTATCCTTGCCAAGGCAGTCTGTTCCAACCTGAGAAATAAGTGTTTGGAGGATGATACAGTGTTCCTTTTTGAGGTCCACCATCTCCCTGATCTAGCTGCCAACAAGGCCTGTTTACTCTTTCCAAAAATACAAGGACTAGAGGGCATGAAATTAAGCTACTAAGTAGTAAATTAAAAAAAAATTTACTAAATTCTTTGAAAATCCTTTTTTTAAATTTCTGTTGGCTGCTGGCCAAGGGGAAAGGAAAGCACCTGTACCATTTGACATCTCCTTCCTTGGGAGCCCTGGACAGTATTATGGGATGCAGTCTGGTGGGATAGGTGATTGTGTTGCCCATAAGATTATAATCCAGTTAGGGAGAAGGCAATTTCCCAACCAGGGGCATCTCTCTCAGAAGATAGCTCACTCTAGAGCAGGTGCATTTCCCCTCGAGAACTCTATTTCTCTGTCTTCGGAAGGAGTTACAACCTTTGACAACTTGCTATTCAAATGCAGAGAAGAGGTGATACAATGAACCTACACCTGCAAGGTCTCCAGGAACTTTGCTAGGAGAATGAGAATAAAAGATTTGGCACCTAAATTAAAATTTGTTGACAGTAAAAACACAGCCTCAGTATGGTTGTTTCCAGACCTACAAATTGCAAAAGTATTTTCTTTAGCTCTGATAACTTGGCCATTCTCCGTGGGGGCGGGTGCCAGTGCTCTGTAAAGAAGCGCTCTACCCTAGATGATCATCTTGCAGACTTTATGGATTTCAATACCAAGAATGGAGTTTTTTTATGTTAATTATGAAAGCAATACACCCTGAAACCGAGAAAAGTCAAAGCTGCAAACACAGGCACCTTCCGCCCAGGATTTTGTGGAATGGAGAAAGCCTTAAAACTGTGGCTTTGTGTAAATCTCTGTGGGAAGATATATATCCACTCACCAACTTGAGTACTTAGAGAAGTGTAAACATTTAAGATGAACAAACATTCCAAAACTTCCACCACCTATTGCAAAAGGTCTTCTTTAAAAGTTACTTAGAAACTTTGAAATTTCTATATGATTTACATCCCCGTTCATTTTTTTCTGGAAATAAATTAGTGCGTCAGAACAAAGAGGATAATAAGACTTGCTCAAAACACAAATTGGTGAATACAGTTTCCAAAATTACCAATAGGGATGGACAGCTCAAAAAATTTCATTCCATGTTGATTACCGAGTCATTTTCAGGAAGTTTTATTTTCATTTTTCCATTTTGTCATCATGAGAGCAAACTCATGTTCTCACTCTTTCGAAAGTGTTCACTATATTTGGCAAATCAAAAAACATGATGATTTTTTTTGTGCTGGTTTCATTCAGTAATAACATGCAACAACATGGGATATGTTATTGCAAATGACAGCCCGTCCCTAATTACAATGTCTAATTTGTCTGAGATCTGGCTGTCTCTTATCCCAGATAAGGCACCTTAATCGTGGAATCTGTTTTTCGACAGATTTAAGATACAACCTTCTGCTCCTTAAAAGATCGGAATTTTTCCTAGTTTCTCCATGGCTGCAGAGCTGTGCATGAAGATTCCTAATACTGAGCCCCTGACATGCAGAGTTTAGAAGGTGAAATTAGGCCTTACCTGCTAATTTTCTTTCCTCTAGATCCTCCAGACCGTTCAAGACGCTTGGGTTATGCACTCCTACCAGCAGAGGGAGACTGAGAACACTAAAACTTCTTATACAAGTAGCCTGTGCAGACCTTCTACTAACCAGTAAAACAGTAACAAAGCAGAGGAACAAAAGACCTCCACCTAAACAAAACCACTGAATCCACACTCAGATCTCCTCCCCTTAAGACAGGGGAATTCAACTGCAGATGGGCACAAACGGTACCACAAACTGCCCTTAGTAAAACTCCAGGACCCAAATCACAGGAGCTACTAGAAATATCAGCAACTGAAGTCTAAAGAAAATATCATACTGAACTGTCCGATACACTCGGTGGGCTCTTGAACGGTCTGGAGGATCTAGAGGAAAGAAAATTAGCAGGTAAGGTCTAATTTCACCTTCCTCAGCAATCCTCCAGACCGTTCAAGACGCTTGGGACGTACCAAAGCAGTAAACACATCTAAGGGTGGGACCTGCGAAGCCCAGAGGACAGGACTGCAGCTCCAAAACTGGCATCCTCCCTTGCCTGTACATCCACTCTGTAATGTCTGACAAAAGAATGCAGGGAGGACCACACCGCCGCTCTACAAATGTCCACCGGTGGAACAAAACTACTCTCTTCGCAAGAAGCTGCCATCCCCCTAGTGGAATGTGTCTTGAGCCCCACCTGCACCGTACGGCCATGCAATATGTAAGCCGAAGAGCTGGCAACCTTCAACCACCAAGCTATAGATGCCTTAGAAGCAGCCGCTCCCTTCTTGGGCCCCCATGAAGGACAAATAACCTGTCCGAAGACCTAAATTCCTATGACCTGCGCAAGTAAACCTTCAACACTCTGCGCACATCCAATTTCGCCAAACGACGCTGAGAAGCATCCCCCGTCCGGTCCCCCGAGACCGGCAACGAAATCACCTGATTGACATGAAAGGAGGATACCACCTTAGGCAAAAACGAAGGGACTGGACGCAGCGAAACCTTTTCCTTAGAAAACCACAGAAACGGAGGCCTACATGAAAGAGTCTGAAGTTCCGAAATCCTGCGAGCCGACGATAAAGCTACCAAAAAGACCACCTTCATAGTAAGGTCATTTATCGAACAAGGCTCCAAGGGCTCAAAAGGAGAACCCGCCAAAGAGTCAAGAACGATATTAAGATCCCACTGAGGCACTACCGGCCGCTGAAGAGGATGAAGCAACTTCACCCCCCTCAAAAAGCGGACCACATCCGGGAAAGACGCAACCGACCTGCCCTGCACCTTACCCCAAAAACACGCCAAAGCAGCCAGCTGCACCTTCAAAGATGACAATGAAAGGCCTTTCTCAAAACCATCCTGCAAGAAATCTAAAATGCACGACACAGAAGCTGTCGAAGGGACACAGGCCCGGTCCCCACACCAATCTTCAAATATGTGCCACACACGCATATAGGCCAAAGACGTCGCAAGTTTGCGAGACTGCAGCATTGTCTGAATCACCTGAGGGGAAAACCCTTTCCTTCTCAACCGTTCCCTCTCAAGGGCCACACCGTAAGAGAGAACCGAGCCGGATCCGGCATGACAACTGGACCCTGACACAACAGCACCGAGCCCCCCAGCCACAGAGACTCGCCTTCTAACAAGCGCATCAAATCCCCGAACCACGGCCGACGCGGCCAATTCGGAGCCACCAACAGCACCAGACCCGAATGACATTCTACCCTCTGAAAGACTCAACCTATCAAGGGCCATGGGGGAAACACGTACAGCAACACCCGCTGAGGCCACGGAAGGACCAACGCATCGATCCCTTCCGCTCGCAGATCCCAATGCTGACTGAAATACCGAGGAACCTGAGCATTCTGTGCCGACACCATGAGATCCACTACTGGCATTCCCCACTTTAGAACTATCTGGTCGAACACCGACTGGAGCAGAGACCATTCTCTGGGGTCCAACATGTGTCTGCTTAGAAAATCCGTGTTCACGTTGTCCACCCCGGCCATGTGCGCCGCCGAAATCTGCACTAGATGCCTTTCCGCCCAACTCATGAGCAGAGCCGTCTCGATTGCCAACCGCTGACTCTTTGTACCGCCCTGCCGGTTGACATACGCTACCGCTGTCGTGTTGTCGGACATGACTCTTACCGCCTTTCCGACCACACTTGAGCGAAACGCCAACAGAGCTAGCCGAATCGCCCTCGTCTCCAACCGGTTGATAGACCACTGAGCTTCCTCTGTCGACCACCGCCCCTGCGCGGACCGACCGAGACACTGAGCTTCCCAGCCCAGCAGACTGGCATCCGTTACCAGAATCACCCATTGAGGAGGTTCCAACGGCATGCCCTTTTTCAGATGGGCCGAACACAGCCACTACTGGAGACTGCGCCGAGAAGCCCCCCTCAATGGCAACCGCAACTCCAAACTGTGTACCTGGGGAGACCACCGGGACAACAGAGCCGCCTGAAGCTGACGCATATGCGCCCTGGCCCATGGTACTACCTCTATTGTCGCTGCCATGAGGCCCAGAACCCGAAGGTACATTCGAACCGTCGGACTCTGAACGGACATTAACAGCCGGACCTGCTGCTGAAGAGAGGCGATCCGAGAATCCGGCAGAAAAACACGACCCACTGCTGTGTCGAACCGCACTCCCAAGTACTCCAGACTCTGCGATGGGATCAACTGATTTTAGACTACATTCACTACCCATCTGAGCGATTCCAGAAACGCGACCACCCGAGCCGTCACTGCCACACTGTGAGCCCGAGACGTCGCCCAGATCAACCAGTCGTCCAGATACGGATGCAGCAGAATTCCCTGCCTCCGCAAAGCCGCTGCTAACACCACCACCATTATCTTGGAGAAGGTGCGTGGATCCATTGCCAGACCAAAAGGCAGAGCACAGAACTGAAAGTGCCTCCCTAAAACAGCAAAACGAAGGAAACGCTGATGGGCCTCTTGAATTGGCACATGCAGATACGCTTCCGTGAGGTCCAGTGATGTGAGAAATACTCCCTGATGAACAGCCACTATGACCGAGCGCAGAGTCTCCATGCAGAAGGATGGCACCTTGAGCGCCCCATTGACCCTCTTGAGATCTAAAATGGGTCGAAACTGGTCCTCCTTCTTCGGCACCACAAAGTAAATGGAATAACAACCCATTCCCTGCTCGTGCTGAGGAACGGGTACCAAAGCTCCCAACTGGATTAAGCGACCCAGAGTCTCTTGAATAGCCTTTAACTTGACTCAAGAGTGACAAGGAGAGGGAAGAAACAGATCCGGCAGTGGGTGCTCGAGAGCGCATAACCATCGCGAACGACCTCCAGCACTCACTGATCTGAAGTAATTTGGGTCCACCCCTGATAAAACAGACAAAGTCGCGCCCCGACCTTCACCAGAGGCTGGACCCGCACACCTTCATAAGGAGGACTTATTACCATTTCCGGCACCTCCGGAGAAGTCCCGACCTCCTCGATGACCCCCTCAAAAGGACTGCGTCCGCTGGAAAAAACGGATTTTAGAAGGAGATACCAATTTGCCCGGCCAGTACCGCCTCGCGTTCTTAAACCGACCTCTAGCTGAACCACCTCGACTAGCCGCCTTAGGCCGTAACTCCGGCAACCGTGAGACCTTGGTATCCCCAAGACCACTCATCAGTTTATCCAAGTCCTCTCCAAACAACATAGAACCTTTGAAAGGTAGCAAACACAACTTTGCTTTAGAGGCTGCATCTGCCACCCAGCCCCTAAGCCAAAGAGCCCTGCGAGCCGTCACCGCCAGAGCCATATTCTTACCCAAACCCTTAGCAAATCATAAAGGGTGTCCGCCAAAAACGAAGACCCCATCTCCAATTTGGCCAGGTCCTGAACCAAATCAGTCCTATCTAACGCAGGCTCATCCAAGAGCTTCTCCGACCAACGGAAACAAGCTCTGGCTACCAAGCCCCCACACACAGAGGCTTGCAAGGCAAAAGCCGACAAATCAAAGCTTCGCTTCAGAAAGGACTCTAGCTTCCTATCCTGAGGATCCCGTAAGGCTGTACTGCCATCCACCGGAATGGTCATAGCCTTAGTAACCGCCGTAACCACCGCATCCACAGTAGGTGGTTTCAGCAGGGCCAAATCTTCCGGAGGCAAGGGATACAGCCGCGCCATAGCCCTAGACACCTTACAAGCAGCCTCCGGCACAGACCATTCCTGAAAAACCATGTCCCACTGAGCTAGCAGCCTCTGGGGAACAAACAGCCTGAGAGGGGCCAGCTCTCCAGGCATTATACAGAGACCAAACAAACTCAGGGGGGGAAACCAGACCCCCCCCCCGATGCTGCTGAAGCCCCAACACTTCCTGCAGTCTCCGCGACGGACCCCCCTCGCTCCCGAGGCGGCAGGTCCATCGCGTGATCTGCCGCTAAACTAGGTGCGCTTCCCACCACACACGGGTCCCCCGGCGCCGGTACGGAATGCACGGCCAAAAGGGCCGTGCTTCCCGCCAAAAACGGCTGTCGAGGTGAACCCGGGACGTTTCCTGCCAAAACTGGCCCTGCCATTGCCGGCCCGGAATGTGCGGTCAAATCGCCGCCCAACACCTCCGCTGACTCAGGGGAAAGCACGGGGGACAAGAGTGCTGACAACGTAGGCTCCCCACAAAATTTACATTGGCCACCTTTCACTTCGCCGCACTTCGTGCAAAACCGACACCTCGCCAGCTTAGACATAATGGCCGAGAACACAATAAAAACAAACAGTTGCTTTGTGCTCTGACAGACTAATAGGCAAAACCGCCTAAGGCAAGAATGCCCTTGAAGACGTTTTATCTCTGGACTGCCACAAGAACGGCCAAAATAGCCGCCTTTATTTTATTATTATTATTTTTTTTAAAACCTCGTTGCTGATGCCTAAATGCCTCAAGGGTACAGAACGAGGTCTGTAGCTGAGGTCAAGCAGTCCTCCAGAGGAAGAACACAGGGGGAGGGACCTGGCCACCCGGGTGTGACACCCCACAGGGAATAAGAAGCTCCTTAGGACTTACACCCTGTAATAGAGATCCAAGTGTGGGTTCTCTAACATTTACAACCCAACCTAGAAACCCCAAACGGGCCTACCAGACTGAGCACACTGCTCAGGCTGCACACATCTACCCTCTGCTGAGACTGAGAAAATACTGGTTAGTAGAAGGTCTGCACAGGCTACTTGTATAAGAAGTTTTAGAGTTCTCAGTCTCCCTCTGCTGGTAGGAGTGCATAACCCAAGCGTCTTGAACGGTCTGGAGGATTGCTGAGGAAGGTGAAATTAGGCCTTACCTGCTAATTTTCTTTACTCTAGACCCTCCAGACCAGTCAAGACGCTTGGGTTATGCTCGCCTACCAGCAGAGGGAGACTGAGAACACTAACTTCAAACTATGTACATATAACCTGTGCCTAGCCATCTGTCATCAGTATACACTTAGCAAAGCAGAAACCAAAAACCTGAAAATGAGAAAACAACCCCTGTACCTGGAAAACCAATACTCAAACACCAACAGTGTGCCTCCACAGATGGAACGTCAAAACGTCCCGCTCTGTAGTGTCTTAGAGTCAAAGAAATTCTCTCCGACCACACTAAACTTGAAAGAACAGTCATAGCAGAACACGGCTCAAAATCACTTCTGATAATACACAGGGCGGGCTCTTGACCGGTCTGGAGGGTCTAGAGGAAAGAAAATTAGCAGGTAAGGCCTAATTTCACCTTCCTCCTCAACCCTCCAGACCGGTCAAGATGCTTGGGAAGTACCAAAGCAGTAGAAACTTAAGGGTGGGACCCTCGAAAAGCAGAAGAAAACACAGCCGCTCCAAACCGAGCATCCTCTTTTGCCTGAACATCAAGTCTGTAATGCTTCACAAAGGAATGGATGGATGACCACGCTGCTGCCTTACAAATATCCTGCGGAGGAATAAAACTACTTTCCGCCCAAGAAGCAGCTACCCCCCCGAGTAGAATGAGCCTTAAGTAACGAGGGCACGGCACGGCATTTCAACAAGTAAGCCGAAGCAATAGTCTCCTTCAACCACCTAGCCAGAGTAGCCTTGGAAGCTGCTGCCCCTTTTTTGGGACCTCCAAACAACATAAACAACCTATCCGATGCTCAAAAATCCTGCGTTCTGCGCAAATAAGACCGTAAAATGTGCCGTACATCCAACTTAGCCAGCCGATGTTGCGTAAGATCCCCAGCGCGATCACCCAACACAGGCAATGAAATCACCTGGTTGACATGAAAAGCAGACACCACCTTAGGCACAAAAGAAGGAACCGTCCGTAAAATCACTTTCTTCTTAGCAAATGACAGAAAAGGCTCCCTGCAAGACAGAGCCTGAAGCTCTGAAATCCTATGTGCCGAAGAAGTGGCCACCAGAAAAACCACCTTCAAAGTAAGATCCTTACATGTAATGGATGCCAAGGGTTCAAACGGAGGTGCCACCAACGCCTCCAGGACCAAATTTAAATCCCAAGGTGGAACCATCGGACGACGAGGCGGCCGAATCAACTTCACTGCCTTCAGGAACCACCCCACATCAGGAGAAGCCGCCAAGGAAACTCCCCGAATCTTACCTCTAAAACAAGACAAGGCAGAAACCTGCACTTTCAGGGAAGAGAGCGACAGCCCCCTCTCCAAGCCATCCTGCAGAAAATCCAAAACTTCCACCACCGAAGCACGCAAAGGGACATAGCCCTGCTCTTGACACCAATTCTCGAAGGTGCGCCACACCCGCACAGACGCCAAAGAAGTAGACCTCTTGCGAGACCTCAACATCGTATTTTTATTTTATTTTTGTTACATTTGTACTCCGCGCTTTCCCACTCATGGCAGGCTCAATGCAGTTTACATGGGGCAATGGAGGGTTAAGTGACTTGCCCAGAGTCACAAGGAGCTGCCTGTGCCTGAAGTGGGAATCGAACTCAGTTCCTCAGTTCCCCAGGACCAAAGTCCACCACCCTAACCACTAGGCCACTCCTCCACTAAACCACCCTGGGCGAAAAACCTTTCTTTCTCAACCGGTGCCTCTCAAGAGCCAAGCCGTAAGCAAGAACGGACAGGGATCTGCCATCTCAACCGGCCCCTGAACCAGTCGCACCCGAGGCCCCAAGGGAATCGGATCCTGCACCAGCAACCGCATCAGATCTCCGTACCACGGATGACGAGGCCAATTGGGCGCTATCAGAACCACTAACCCCGAGTGACGACCGATCTGCTGCACCACGCGGCCCACCAGCGGCCATGGCGGAAACACGTAGAGCAACTGCTGAGTTGGCCACGGAAGCACCAACGCGTCGATGCCCTCGGCTCGAGCATCCCTTCAACGACTGAAGAACCGAGAGACCTGCGCATTGTCGGCCGACGCCATAAGATCCAACACTGGCCGACCCCACTGCAACACTATCCGCTCGAACATGGAGGGATGGAGAGCCCACTCTCCGGGATCCAACGTGTGCCTGCTCAGATAATCCGCACTCACGTTGTCCACCCCTGCCACGTGTCCCGCCGATAGACTCTGCAGATGAACTTCTGCCCATGACAGCAACTCTGTCGCCTCTACAGCTAACCCGGGACTCTTCGTTCCCCCCTGTTGATTTACATAAGCGACGGCCGTGGCATTGTCTGAAAGAACCCTGACTGCCTTGCCGTCTAGAAGCCTCTGAAAGGCCCGAAGAGCCAACCGAATAGCTCTTGTCTCCAGGCGATTGATGGACCAACTCGCCTCCTCCAACGCCCTTGGGCCACCTGACCCAGACAATGCGCCCCCCATCCTGACAGACTCGCATCCGTGGTCAGCACCACCCAATCTGGAGTGTCCAGCGGCATGCCCTTCGCTAGATTCGGAGAGTGGAGCCACCAGCGAAGACTGCACCGAGCCACCTCCGGCAGCGAGAGCCTGTCCTCCAAACTCTGAAACTGAGGAGACCAGCGAGACAACAACGCTACCTGCAAAGGTCTCATGTGGGCCCTGGCCCAGGGCACCACCTCTATTGATGCCGCCATCAGCGGCGGCCTCTGAGCTCGGAGCTGCCGGATTTGAGACTGTAGCTTGGAAATGCGAGGAGCTGTCAAAAACACACGGCCTCTCTTCATGTCGAAACGGACTCCCAAATACTCTAGGGACTGCGACAGAACGAGGTGACTCTTGGCCAGATTGACTACCCATCCGAGAGACTGTAGAAAGGACACCACCCGGCCGGTGACCTCCTCACTCTCTGACTTTGATTTGGCCCGAATCAACCAGTCGTCTAGGTACGGATGGACCAAAATGCCCTGCAAATGCAGCGCAGCCGCCACCACTACCATGACCTTGGAAAAAGTGCGAGGCGCTGTTGCCAGGCCGAACGGAAGAGCACAAAACTGAAAACGTCTCCCCAACACCACAAAGCGAAGAAAGCACTGGTGTGCCTCTAGGCTGGGAATGTGCAAGTAAGCCTTCGTCAGATCTAAAGACGTCAGAAACTCTCCTTCTTGAACCGCTACAATGACCGAGCGTAACGTCTCCATTCGAAAGGAAGGAACCTTCAGAGCCGCATTGACCTTCTTGAGGTCCAAAATGGGCCGAAAGGAATCCTCCTTTTTGGGGACTATGAAGTAAATGGAATAACAACTCGTTCCACGCTCTCTTGGAGGAACCGGAACTACTGCTCCTAAATCGACCAGACGCGACACAGTCTCTCGCACTGTTCTCACCTTGCGCCTGGAATGACAAGGAGACACGAGAAAGAAATCGGGCAGAGGACCGTCGAACTCTAACGCGTAGCCGTCTCGCACAATCTGCAGCACCCACTGATCTGACGTGATCTGGACCCACCTCTGGTAAAACAAGCGCAAATGAGCCCCCACGCGAACCAGAGGTTGGGTCCCCAAACCATCATTGCGAAGGACGGGACGCACCGGTCGTTCCCAAAGAGGAACCTCACCCTCCACGGCGACCACCTCGAAAGGACTGAGTTCGCTGGGAAAAACGACCCCTAGTCCCCCCAGAGGACCTGCCAGGCCGATATCGCCGAGCTTCCTGAAACCGGCCGCGCACCGCGGACCCCCTAGCAGCCTTAGGAAGACGAGAGACCTTAGCATCACCAAGAACCCTCACCAACTTATCCAACTCTTCCCCAAAAAGCAAAGAACCTTTAAACGGAAGCGAACACAGCTTTGCCTTAGAAGCAGCATCAGCCACCCAGCCCCGCAAACACAGGGTCCAACGAGCAGCTACCGCCAGGGTCATGTTCTTAGCCGAAGCCCGTAACAAATCGTACAGCGCATCAGCCATGAAGGACGACCCCATCGCCAACTTTGCCAAATCTTGAACTAAAGAAGCCCTATCAGCCGGCGGGCTATCCAGCAGCCGCTCAGCCCAGCGGAAACACGCCCGGGTCACCAGGCCTCCACAAACCGACGCCTGCAGCGCCAAGGCAGACAAATCAAAACTCCGCTTGAGAAACGTCTCCAATTTCCTGTCCTGCAGGTCCCGCAACGCGGCCCCCCCCCCATCCACAAGAATAGCCGTAGCCTTAGTCACAGCCATCACCACGGCATCCACGGTTGGAGGCCGGAGGGAATCTCTATCCTCCTGCGGAATGGGGACAGCTTAGCCATGGCTTGAGCCACTTTACACTGATCTTCTGGCGAACGCCACTCCTGGGTAATCATTTCTCTCAGATCCGCGTTCATAGGGAAAGTACGAGATACCTGCTGAATCCCCTTAACAAATGGATCCTGCGTCCCGGCTGCCACCGGAGCTGACGCCTCAAACTTGAGAGTCGACGACACCTGCTCAATAAGTTCCGCCAACTCATCCCAGTGAAAAATGCGGACCACCGAAGGGTCCTCCCCAGGCACAGCAAGCTCCTTATCATAACCAGCCAACGTCCCCATATCCTCCTCCAGGGGACTAAACTCGCCCTCTGACTCCGGAGGGGAAAAACTTTCCAAGTCCTCAGACCACTCTACACGTGGTCTCTTAACACTAGCCCCCCCCCCCCCCGTCCCAAGACTAGGGGGCTCCGCTCGCGTCGGCCCCGCCTGCCAGGCCTGGAATAAACTCCAAATAAAATCCTGCGGGAAACCCATCCGACCAGGCACGTCCCCCCCAGCAAAACCCGAGAACGGACTGCCTATAGGTCCTCCAACCAACTCTGGGCCTTGCGGTGCCGATTCCAAAATGGCGGCGGTTCCCGCCAAAATCGGGACTGCCGCCGTGCTGCTAGACTGAGGCGCTCCCAGCTCTGGAGGGCCAGACGCGGGTACCTCCGCCGCTAACACCGGCGGAGCGGAGGTAGAAGACTTCGGTTCATCACAAAAACGGCAGGAACCGCCAACCGCGTCAACCCCCCGGCGCGCACAAGATCTGCATCATAGCGGCTTTCCCGACATTGCGCGCCTAAATGAACAGCTGACAGCCCGAAACTCACTCACCCGTAGCCTGCAAAAGCAGCGCCCCAAAACCGCTGAACAGCTCCGGAACCCCAGAGTGCAGCTCACTCAGTTCTCAACACCGTCTGGGCCTTCGATCTCAGGGAGACTTAGAGTCTTTTTTTTTTGTTGTCAAACTTTATTGCAGCCTGAAATTGAGCCCTGCTGCTGCTAAAACTACACGGCACTCAAGGCTGCAGCACAGAACTGCAGCCGAGGCACAAAGTTGCCCAAACGGGAGAGCCAGTTAGGGGGAGGGACCCGGCCACCCGGGTATGACACCCCAAAGGGGACAATGGCAGGCCCCACCGAACCCACCAACCCCCAGCACGCTAAAGTCTTCCAGGCACAGGGATAAGAGCTAAAAACAGACCAAAAGAAGCTCCTAAATAATCTCTGAATCCTACCAGACCGGACAAGCTGCACAGGTTGCCTGTCTACCCTCTGCTAAGACTGAGAAAATACTGACGACAGATGGCTAGGCACAGGTTATATGTAAATAATTTGAAGTTAGTGTTCTCAGTCTCCCTCTGCTGGTAGGCGAGCATAACCCAAGCGTCTTGACCGGTCTGGAGGGTTGAGGAGGAAGATGGCTTTGCTTTGCAAATCCCAGCTAAATGTAAGATGGCCCTTACTCTATAAAACCTTTCGGGGGGGGGGGGGGGGGGGGGGGGGGTGTGGCCGTGTTCATCTGGAGTACCAAAAATGACAGAGGTTAAGCAGTACCTTATAGACTAATCACGTTCTTGACATATGAGATTTCAAGGATCAGAGTCCAATTTGTTAGATGTATGAAGCGTAGTTTAGAAATTGGGAAAACATACACGAAAATGCATGGGAGAGGGAGGATATAGAATATAAGATAAGGCACTGAAAACTGCAGGGCAGAACAGGGAATAGAAAGAGATTGAAAACTACAACCCAGTTCTCATTCAGCTGAATCACTGCTATTATCACTTCCTTTCCACACTGTGCCCTTCAGTGTATCCTTCCCCTTCTCCCCAACCATGAAAATATATTTTCTCTTTAAAAAAATATTACTACATAACTTCAGTGTGTCCCCTAGTCTTTGTATTTTTTGAAAGCATAAACAATTTCACATTTACCTGATCCACTCCATTCAGGATTTTATAGACCTCTATCATATCTCCCCTCAGCTGTCTGAGTGCTCCACCCTGCTTTCCCCACTTTTTGCGAGTGATTTTAATCTCCCTCCCTCAGAGGCTTGCTCCTCCTTCCTTGCCTTAACATCCAGTCTGGATTTGACCCAACACATTACCTTTCCCTACCAATAAAGCTGGCAAAACTCTATTTTGCTTTTTCCTCTCCTACACTTACTAACCCTGCCCGGTCCCTTTACTCTATTCCTGTTCCCTGGTCGGATCATCATCTGATTATTTTTCCATTAATCCTGCCTACTCGTCTGTTCCCCCCCCCCCCCTCAAGTTCCTACAGATCATTTGACAAAACTGTCAGCTATTTCTTCAGCAGTCACTCGACTCTCTCTACCTTCCCCTACTCCTTCTTTGGATACCTGTGTCGCCTCGTTGGATCATTCACTGCGTTCTCTCCTTGATGTCCATGCCCCCCTGGTCTCCAAGTGTTCACTCTGCCCCCTAGTTTTCTCCTGTTCTCCGTGCTTCACGTGCTCAACTATGTTCATCTGAAAAGAACTGGCGGAAAAAAAGTTCTCCCTCAATGCATTCATTTTTTCATGAATATCGGAAAGTCCTGCGCTCGGTGAGAACTACATACTTTGGTGAAAAAATTGCCTGAGCCTGCAACCAGCCCCAGGCCTTGATCCACGTGCTTACGAGATTGCTCCAGCCTCAACTACTGCTTTAGACTATGACCCTTCAGTTTTGTTGTTGAATTCTCTATCCTCTGCATGTCAAACAAAAATCTCTAAGCTTCGTTGTGTGCTTCTTCCCTCTCCCTCCCTCGGAGTCATCTAACCCCTGCTCTGTTATGTGTCCTTCCTCATCTTGGTCCTCCTTCAATCTACCCTCAGTCTCTTCTCTTTCATGCACTCTTGGTTCCCTTAAACCTTCCACTTCCTCGTCAGACCCGTGGCTATCAAGACTAGTCCAACACCTTAGCTCAATAATCATCCTGTTTCTCCACCCTTTAATCTCTTCACCTCTCTCCACAGGTATTGTCCCATCCTTATGGAAACATGCGCCTGTCCATCCACTACTCAAGAAACCACATCTCGAACCCTCTGTCCCATAGAATTTCCGCCCTATCTCAAATCTGCCTTTTGTTTGTGAATCTCCTTGAGAAAGTTGTCCACAACCAACTTATTGAACATACTGAATCTAGCAATATCCTTCATCCATTCCAGGCAGGCTTCAGACCAAAACATAGAACCGACACCCTCCTATTATCTTTGAATGATCTTATCCGTACCACACTAGATCAACGTCAGTCAGTCTAGTATCTTTAGATCTGTCTTCATTTTTTGACCTCATTGACCACACTTTCCTTCTTCA
Organism: Microcaecilia unicolor; assembly: GCF_901765095.1. Classification (NCBI taxonomy): domain Eukaryota; kingdom Metazoa; phylum Chordata; class Amphibia; order Gymnophiona; family Siphonopidae; genus Microcaecilia; species Microcaecilia unicolor. The sequence goes on from NC_044033.1 coordinate 247,408,923, forward strand.
GCGACTTCAATCTATTGGTATTTCTGATATTGCTCTTTCTTGGTTTAACAGTTATCTTTCTAATCGTTCCTACCATCTTTCTTTTCATGGCAAAACCACAGATTCCCTTCCTCTTCTTTCTAGAGTACTCAAGGCTCTATACTGTTACCAGCTCTCCTTAATATTTTTCTAGCCCCTCTACTCACTATTGTCTAGGACTGTTCCTACACTCCATTTTGTTATGTGGATGACATTCAAATCTTCTTTAGGGTCTCAGACACATCTCCAGTCTCATCTCTCAATAACTGTCTCTCCAAGGTCTCCTCATAGCTTAAATTTAACCTTTTGTTTCTTAATGCTGATAAGTGTGAATAGATTCTTTTCTCTCCTGCCCACCATTCACCAGTACCTGCCCCTCTGTTAGAAGGCACTACCTTAGCTTTCAAGGACTCAGTCAATTCTCTGGGTGTCATTTTTGACTCAGCTCTATTCTTCAAATCTCACATAGATTTGATTCTTCGTGCTTCCTTTCTTGCTCTTCACTGTCTTCGGTCTGTCTGCTTCATCCTCCCTGCCACATTTTTATGTTCACTTATACATGCACTGGTTATTTCTCATTTGGACTATTGTAACTCCCCTCTTGCAGGCCTACCTTTACAGAGTATAAAACGCTTACAACTCATCCAATCAACAGCAAATTACTTCTCAATGCAAGGTTTGATCATGTCACTCTTCTTCTGATTTCTGAACACTGGCTTCCTTTCTCCTCCCGAATAAAATTCAAGATTCTACTGATGGTATATAAAGCTAGTTCCCCTTCTGCTCCTCTCTGAACAGGTAACTTATTCCCTACTGTGAAGAAACAGTGTGTTTTCAACCTGTAAAATGTATTTATTTAACGGATAAGATCATTCAGCCTTTATTAACTCTTGAAGTGCATTTCGCTAGTTTGGCCAGCAGGTGGTGCATGTTTTATGTTAAAGCTGTTATAAAAAAAGTGCATGCCCTCTTTTAGTTTCACTTAGTGAAGAAGTGAATCTACAGTACTATGAGCAGTATACTTTTAAAACTTGTTGACTGAAATTGTAATTTAAAAATTCTTCAAAATTATTTCATGGTCAGAAAGGTAAAATTATGTATAATCATACCTGATAATTTTCTTTCCATTAATCATAGCTGATCAATCCATAGACTGGTGGGTTGTGTCCATCTACCAGCAGGTGGAGATAGAGAGCAAACTTTTGCCTCCCTATATGTGGTCATGTGCTGCCGGAAACTCCTCAGTATGTCGATATCAAAGCTCCATCCGCAGGACTCAGCACTTAGAGAATTACACCCACGAAGGGACACTCTGCCCAGCTCACCACCGCCGAAACGGGGGAGGGGAATTAACCCAGCTCATCCCCACACAAGTGGGGGAGGGGAATCCGTCCAGCTCATCCCCGCGGAGCGGGGGAGGGACACCACACCCGCCGATGCGGGGGGATCTGGCTTATCCTGCAACCGCAACCGCGGGAGGAGCTGACTGACCCTAACACCGCCGAAGCGGGAGGGGTACAAAGCTGCCCTACAGCCGCACGAAGCGGGAGGGAGTGCCGGCAGAATTTATGTCTCAATCCAGCCCCGTAAAACGGAGGGGAGAGGAATGCAGCAGCTCACTGTAACCCAAAGTCGTCTCAACTCTTGAAGAATCCAAGTGAAAGAAGAACTTGAACACGAAGTCCTCCTGAAGTAACTGAAGGCTAAACTTGAACCTAAAATGCAACCAGAATATAAACAGTACAGATATCTGGGAGGGGCTATGGATTGATCAGCTATGATTAATGGAAAGAAAATTATCAGGTATGATTATACATAATTTTACCTTCCATATCATCAAGCTGATCAATCCATAGACTGGTGGGATGTACCGAAGCAGTACTCACCCAGGGCGGGACATAGAAATCCCTGACCTCAACACTGAAGCTCCAAACCGGGCCTCCGCCCGTGCAGCCACAGTCAAACGGTAATGCTTGGAGAATGTATGAGCCGAAGCCCACGTTGCCGCCTTGCATATCTCTTCCAAGGAGACGGATCCGGCCTCTGCCATCGAGGCCGCCTGAGCTCTCGTGGAGTGAGCCTTCAGCTGGATAGGCGGCACCTTCCCCGCGGCCACATAAGCCGCTGCAATGGCTTCCTGGACCCATCTTGCCACTGTAGGCTTAGCAGCCTGCAGACCCTTACGAGGACCTGCAAACAGGACAAACAGATGATCCGATTTCCGGAAATCATTGGTCACTTCCAAGTATCTGATGATGACTCGTCTCACATCCAGATATTCAAGAGCGGAGTACTCCTCTGGGTAGTCCTCCCTACGAAAGGAAGGGAGACAGAGCTGCTGATTCACATGGAAGCGAGAACCAATCTTGGGCAGGAAGGAAGGCACTGTGCGAATAGTCACTCCTGCCTCAGTGCACTGCAGAAAAGGCTCTTGACATGAGAGCGCCTGGAGCTCGGAAACTCTTCTGTCTGAAGTGATAGCCACCAAAAAGACTGCTTTCAACGTCAGGTCTTTCAGAGATGCCCTCGACAAGGGTTCCAAAGGCGGCTTCTGCAATGCTCTTAGCACCAGGTTGAGATCCCACGCAGGCACCACTGAGTGCAGAGGAGGGCGCAGGTGATTAACTCCCTTGAGAAAGCGCACCACATCTGGCTGCGAAGCCAGGGAAGCACCCTTCAGGCGGCCCCTGAAGCAAGCCCGAGCCGCTACCTGGACTTTAAGGGAACTGAGCGACAGGCCTTTCTCCAGACCTTCTTGCAGGAACGCCAACACTGAAGAAATTGGAGCAGTGAAGGGAGAAAGTGAGCCTGCTTCACACCATGCTGCAAAGATACGCCAAACCCTGGCGTAAGCAGTAGAAGTAGAGCGCTTCCTCGCTCTCAGCATAGTGGCGATGACCTTGTCTGAGAAGCCCTTCTTCCTCAGACGCTGCCGCTCAATAGCCAGGCCGTAAGACCAAAGGGAGAGGGATCCTCCATCACCACGGGACCCTGATGTAACAGGCCCTGCTCCACTGACAGCCGCAGAGGATCGTCGACTGAGAGCCTGAACAAGTCCGCATACCAGGGACGTCTGGGCCAATCCGGACCCACCAAGATTACCCTGCCGGGATGCTTTGCCACCCGGTCTAGCACCCTGCCCAACATGGGCCAGGGCGGGAACACATAGAGGAGCTCTTGTGTCGGCCACTTGTTGGAGAAGAGCATCTACTCCCAGGGATCGAGGGTCCCGTCCTCTGCTGAAAAAGCGCGGCACTTGGCCATTGGCCGATGACGCCATCAGATCTAGGCTCGGCTGGCCCCAGCGCTTCGTGATGTCCAAGAACGCCTGAGCAGATAGTTGCCACTCTCCGGGCTCCAAGGTATGGCGACTGAGAAAGTCCGCCTTGACATTCATGACTCCGGCAATGTGGGCCGCTGAAAGCTGCTCCAGGTTCGCTTCCGCCCACTGGCAAAGACTCATAGCCTCCTTGGCTAGAGGGGCGCTCTGGTACCTCCCTGGCGGTTGATATAGGCCACAGCCGTGGCATTGTCCGACAGGACCCGTACAGGCTTCAACACGAGTACCGGGATGAACTCCAATAACACCAAGCGAATGGCTCTGAGTTCCAGGAGGTTGATAGACCACTTGCCTCTGCAGGAGACTAGAGCCCCTGCGCTGTCCTTCCCAAGCAGTGGGTTCCCCAGCCCATCAAAGAGGCGTCTGTCGTGACGACAATCCACTCCGGGGTCACCAGAGGCAATCCTGCAGACAACTTGTCCGTCTGCGTCCACCAGCTCAGCGCCTTGCGCACTGCTGGGTCCACGGGAAGGCGCACAGCATAATCCTCCGACATCGGAGTCCAGCGCAGCAGCAGAGATAGCTGTAGTGGTCTCATATGAGCCCTGGCCCAGGGCACTACTTCCATCGTGGCCGTCCTAGAGCCCAACAGCTGCACGTAGTCCCAAGCCCGAATAGGAGAGGCTACTAGGAACTAGTCCACCTGAGCCTGAAGCTTGACAATCCGATTGCCTGGCAGGAACACTCTGCCCACTTGGGTGTCGAATCGAACTCCCAGATACACCAGGGACTGAGTCGGGCGCAGTTGGCTCTTCTTCCAGTTGATGATCCATCCCAGGGAGCTCAAAAGAGCAACTACCCGGTCCATAGCTTTGCCGCACTCTGCATAAGAGGGGGCTCGGATCAACCAGTCATCCAGATAAGGATGGACTTGTACTCCTTCCTTTAGCAGGAAGGCCGCTATGACCCCCATTACTTTGGAAAAGGTCCGCGGAGCAGTAGCCAACCCGAAAGGGAGGGCTCTGAACTGGAAGTGTCGTCTCAGGACTGTAAAACGCAGAAAGCGTTGGAGAGGAGGCCAGATGGGAATATGCAGGTACGCTTCCTTGATGTCCAAGGAAGCCAAGAACTCTCCTGCCTTCACTGCCGCTACAACAGAGCGGAGAGTCTCCATGCGAAAGTGCCTCACTTTCCAGGCCCGATTGACCCCTTGAGGTCGAGGATAGGCCGGACAGAACCTCCTTTCTTTGGAACCACAAAGTAAATGGAGTAACGTCCCTTGCCAATCTGATTTTTTGGCACCGGAACGACCGCACCCAGGCGGATCAGGTTGTCCAAGGTCTGCTGCACTACCACAGCTTGACCGGAGACTTGCAGGGAGAGAGTACAAACCCGTCTCTTAAGGGTTGGCAGAACTCTAGCTTGTAGCCGTCTCTGATGACTTCCAGCACCCACGCGTCTGAAGTTATAGTGGTCCACTCGCCCAGAAACGAGGACAGCCGTCCTCCAATCTGCACTGGGGCGTGGACCAAGGCCCCGTCATTGGGTACGAGACCCTGGGGGAGGACCGGAGGGAGCACCTCCGGGACGGCGGTCTCTGCGAAAGGAATGCTGCTTGGGGGAGAAAGTCCTCTTGAAGGAAGAGGGGGCAGAGGAACCCGACTTGCCCGGGCGGTATGGAGGTATCGGGACGAGTACTAACCCGAGCCCTGACCTCTGGTAATTTCTTGCCCTTAGACGTGCCGAGATCGGTCACGATTTTGTCCAGCTCGACCCCAAAGAGCAGCTTGCCTTTAAAAGGCAATCTAGCCAGGCGGGATTTAGAGGCGTGGTCAGCAGACCAATGTTTCAGCCAAAGCCACCGCCGCGCAGAGACTGTCTGAGCCATGCCTTTAGCTGAGGCTCTCCAGACATCATACAGCAAGTCTGCCAAATAGGCTAAGCCCAATTCCAGGGCCGGCCAATCAGCCCTCAAGGAATGATCCGAGGGGGAAGCCCGCTGCACCATAGTCCGGCACGCCCTGGCCACATAGGAGCCGCAAACTGAGGCCTGCAAACTTAAAGCAGCTGCCTCCAAGGACGACCTTAAGGCCGCCTCCAATCTTCTGTCTTGGGCGTCCTTTAGGGCCGTGCCACCTTCCACCGGCAACGCCGTTTTCTTAGTCACCGCAGTGATTAAAGAATCCACGGTAGGCCACAGATAGGCCTCACGTTCACTCACAGCCAAAGGATAGAGGCGGGACATAGCCCTAGCCACTTTAAGGCTCATTTCCGGGACATCCCATTGAGCCGCAATTAAGGTGTGCATGGCATCATGCACGTGGAAGGTTCTAGGCGGGCGCTTCGTCCCCAGCATAATGGCAGAGCCAACAGGGGCTGAGGGAGAGACGTCCTCCGGAGAGGAAATCGTCAAAGTGTCCATGGCCTGTAACAACAGGTTGGGCAAATCCTCTGGGCTAAAAAGCCGCGCTGCAGAGGGGTCATCCGCTCCATCCGAGCGGGGATCTATCTCCTCCAAGGAATCCGCAAAGGATCGTTGGGAGACCTCAGACACGCTGCCCTCATCTACATCGGAGGAGACAAAAGTCCTCCAAGGCCTGGAAATCAACCCGAGGGCGTTTACCTCTGGGAACCTCAACCTCTTTATCAGAAGAGGGAGCAGGGGCAGCGTTTGCATGAGGAAAGCCTGATGCAGCAGCAAAACAAACTCGGGGGAGAAACCCCCCAGACTGTGCACTTCCGCAGCCTGGGCAACAGCCCTAGACGCACTCTCAACCGGCGCTCGCAATAGCGGGGGAGAGACATGCTGCGCATCCAAAATGGCGTCCGGCGCGAAACTCCGTGAAGGAGCCGCGCGGGAAGAACGGCGCTTAACTTTAGCCGCTTTTGTGCCGTCGCCCAAATTAAGGGCGTTCATGGCATTAATGTCTCCAACCTCAAGGGCGGCCCCGAAGAAGCCGTCCGAGCCGCGTGGCCGGCCAAGATGGCGGAGGCGAGGAGCGGGGGATGGGCGTTTATGGCGGGAAAAAACCGCCACGCCGGAGGAACGACCGGGACATTCATCGGTCACTAAACTATCACCCATCAAGGGCGAATCAGGTTGTAAAACCCCTGCATCCCCTCTAGAAGCGCTCCAGCGATCCGGGGAGCGACCCTTTGCGCCCTCGCCCTCCGACGCCATTGCCACGAGGAGAAGAATCGGGGAACCCCCTGCCCGCTATAAAAAGGTAAAATTACCTGCTTGCCGCTCCGAGCTGTAACGAACTGGTGTCCCAGTGAGTAGCTGCAATGAACGTTTAAAGAAACGTCGAATTAAACGCCTTTAAAGACGTTTAAAAATATTTTTTTTTTTTTTTTTTTTTAAACGGAGCCAGCGGGAGGGGGGAGAAAAGGAGGGACCTGGCACCACCAGGTTTGCACTTGCTCAAAAGAGCCCTCAACCCCAGGCCTCAACAAAACCTAAGGATTAGGCTTGGAGGCCTAGCCAGAGCTGCTGCTGTGTGTGACCACCACCTGCTGAGATAGAGAACATACAGGAGGAGTTTCCGGCAGCACATGACCACATATAGGGAGGCAAAAGTTTGCTCTCTATCTCCACCTGCTGGTAGATGGACACAACCCACCAGTCTATGGATTGATCAGCTTGATGATATGGAAATATGGATTTATCCTGATGTTGCAAAGTCAACACAGGAACGGAGGAAAAAATTCTTAAACTTGCGAAACGAAACAAGAGCTATTAGGGTACATTTATGTTGGCTTACCCCTCTGTACATGTAGAATAACCTATCAAGGGAATAAGTATATCTTTTTTGACCCTTCTCAATTACAGGTTTTTCTGGACATGAAAAAGCTAAACAGCTGTTTTAAAGAAACAGCAATAGTCAGTTAAAGGAATATTATGTGGTTTTGAGGCTAAGTCGATTTATTCAAACATAGTGGTAAAATTTCTCCTTTGTATGCTTTACGCCCCCCCTCCCCATCCCCAAAATAGAGGTCTAAGGAAGAGAGTTATTTTCAGTTCTGGATTGATTGTAAATCCAGGAATTTTTTTTCTGTTATTTGTTTCTCTCTGTATTTCTTAACAAGTGTATTTGACTTGTAAAAATTCGAAATTTCAATAAATAATTAAATTAAAAAAACTTGTTGACTGGGCTCTGATTGGCCTGGCGTTTGAAATTACCCAGTTGTTGCTGGCTGTTGCTTCAGTTTCAGCCCGGCAGCAGAGAGAGAGAGAGAGAGATCTCTTTGCTGAAGCTCTGTGAATATATGCCCTGATCTCCCCAGGTACTTTCTAGGAAGTATGCAAA